>NC_056733.1:520739426-520800133 GCF_019279795.1 Protopterus annectens
AACGTAAGCAAAAAGATTTGAGCAGGGATAAGGTGGAATATGAGGTAAAGCAGGCTTACCCATGACCTAAGACTCATGTTCTTAAGCATGAAGCTGTGAGGACTAATTTGGAATGTGCATCAGTGGATTTAGGTACACTTGTGTACACACATGACAATGGGCTCATGCAGTGTGAAGATAACATTTTTAGAAACAATGTATCCCAGACAATCGGAAAGGTTAATGAATCCAGACTCCAAACCTCTGAGATATCGTGAGAAGGATTCCCATCACATGAGGTGTGGGAAGAAAGGAGAAACAGGAGAAGAAATTAGGTATGTGCATGTTACCAAGTTTGTACAGTGTGGAAGCCAACAGTGCAATGGACTTTTGATTGTATCAATGTGAACTCTGGATTTAGAATTTTTAACTTAGTCAGATTTCAATTGATAATGATTATTATTCTTTGTTCAAAAAAAGTTTGTTCCTTTCATTCCTAATTTCAAGATTGATTTGGCAAAATTATAAATTCATTTGAAATGATATAGTAGGCAACTAAGTTTAAAGTTTTTTTTCAGGGATAGTCTAGTTGAGAGTTCTAATTCTGGTCTTAAAAGAAAAAGTATTTTTATACTATCCCCTAAGCCCACTATTTCTACATTTGAGCATGTTTGTGAAGAATAAATTGGATCTTGTGTGACCAATATGTCTCAATGTGAAGATAATTTGATGATGGGAATAAGAAATGTTTTGAAACAACTTAATGGCCCAAAAAATTTTTAGGGAGATGAAACCTGATAAATGGGGTCGGTGGTACCTATGTTCTTCCTGGAGTATTCTAGCACGATGTTTGATATTTTATTTGATGTTCATATATTTAATCATATATCAAGGAACAAAGTTAGTGTAACATATGCTAGGATTGATGTTTGTCTTCATGATATGGTTTGTCAGGGCAGTATTTCAAACACATTGTTTGAGTTTATCAACATAGCCAAGCCAGTCATTCCTTTCATTTTCAGCATTCTGAAAATTCACAAGAATGGCAATGATCCTTCTTTGAAGCCCAGAGTGGCAGCACAGAGATGCAAGACTGAACCCGCCGCAGCATTTATTGACTTTCATTATATACATTTGATTGAAAGAGCAGGGCACATTGTAAATGATTCCTGGCATTTGTTACAAATGCTTGATGGCACTCTGTTAAAAAGTGAGTCGGATCTGATTTGTGATAATAGATACCGTCAGTCTATTTTCTGTTATACCTCATGATGATGGTTTAGATCATTTTTTTCCAACATTTTGATGGAATATATGATGTTGGGACAAATTGATTCTTTTGTTATTCTCCAATTTTTAGATATGGTGTTCCATAATAATTTTGTTTATTTTGATGGGGGAGTTTTTCATAAAATATCAGGAGTTGCCACTTTGGCTAAATGTACCCCCATTTATGCCAATCTAATTTTGACCAATTGGAAGCACCAATTTGTATTCAGTTTCACATTTTTTCAACATGATATTTTGATATTTTAGATTTTTAGGTGATATTCTTAAACTATGGGATGGTGATGTTGCATCCTTGTTAGAATGTATCAACTACTTGCAGCAAACAACTAATTTCTTAAGACTTACGTACTCTTTTGATAAAAAGATTATTAATTATTTGGATGTCACCATTATCAAAGATATGCACATCTAATATTTGCCATAAAAAATGTATTCTAATTCCTTCTTGCACTATCATAGTTTTTCATCCCCACTTTTCAAAAGAAAAATATAGTTATGGGGCAGATGGTGCGTCTTTTGAGCCTTGTGACTGACGATTTGATGTTTTTGGTGAGTTAGACAAGCTAATGAACATATTCAAAGAAAGATGTTACCCTGAATCTCTTTTAATGGAAATCACTGAGAAAATTATTAGAGGCTCAGGTTTGCCCCCATTCTTGGGGGGAAGAAAGTTGAGTGGTTTAAATACATTGATTAGAGGTGGAATTGATAATGTTAGTAGTAAGAATGGGGCTATAAGTATTCCCCTGTAATAGAGAAGCCCCAAAGTTACTGAACATACTTAACAAAATGTGGAATATTATATTTCCTGTTGATCTTAGAACCATTCTAGGGGAGGCCGTTAAAACTGTATTTAGTAGAGGGAAAAACATAAACAAATATTTGCAAAATACCCTTGTGGATGTAGGCTGCGCTATGGTTTCCAAAATGAGCATATGTGGGTATTATAAATTTTGTAAATATGTTAATGATGATGGGCCATATGTCACTGCTAATAGTTATTTATTTATTTATTTTACAGTTGTTTACCGAGAAGAAACACATTTTCAGCAGAGGCCCAGGGAGAAAAGCTCCATTACAATACATCTAAACAAACATATGGTAGTTGTTATAAACTAGACAAGTAAGTAAAGTTAGGAGAATAATGTTAATTTACATATAGTACAAAGAACATTGCATAATAGAACACAAAAATAAAGCCTAACATATCAACTTAAAGACAGGATTGTGTCAGTATTAAATGATTGCTAGAATATTATTACTGTAAAACATAATGTTTGTTACTGTTCAAACAAAAGATGAAAATACACTAATGGTCAAATAGAGAGTAGCTCATAGTTGAGTAAAGTAGGTTAAAAAAAGAGGGAGGATATATAGAAAGCAGAGAAGAGAAATTTTGAGTGGATAAGGGGAAGGGGGCAAGGTTTCATGTTAAAGATTAGACAGTAGGTGTTGAAGGGGGTCTACTTTATTTATGTGAAAGCGTAAAACCGCCAATACATATGAATCGAACCATATGCATCGAAAGTGCAAGCCGTTGAAAACTGTAAACGGAAATCTCTGTAGGTGGAGATTTCCATTTACTTCAATGTAGTGCGATCTCAGAGTTGGTATATTTAAGTAGTGGGGGTGTGGGGGTGCAGGTGGGCTTGCTCCCCCTGCTTACATCTTCTTTTTTCTTTCTGTGTATTTTTTTTCTTTATTAACTTTCAAACATTTAAGAGTTCGATGCATATGTGTTGATCTTTATGTATTCCAGCTTTTGAACATTCGAGTTAATAAAGTAGACCCGTTGAAGGTCATCCAGGTTCAGTGCATGAACATAGCCAGTTCCTTGCTAGATGTTTCCTAAAAAGTAGCTTGAAATTGAATGGATTAGGGGTGCTTTGAATGTGTTGGGGAATGTAGTTCCATTTTTGGATATTTGATTAGAGAAGAGAGAATTTCCAAAGCTTAGCTTTAGTGACATTTTGAAGCAGTTTATCTGAGAATCTCAGTATTCTAGAGTTATTGTCTTCCAGAATTAGGTTTTTGAGTGCAGGGCAGTTACTGGGTTTATGAAATATGGCATGGGGAACAGTTAGTTGTTTCAGAGGTAGTAGATTTGGTAGTTTGATCCAGTTTAGTTCTCGAAGGGCATAGCAGTGGTGTAGGTATGATTAGTGGCAAATTTTGCTATTTTATTGTAGCATGACTCTAATTTGTTTATATCAGATTTACGTAAGCTAGTGAAAATTGGAGAGGTGTATAGGAGGGTGAACAAGAGATGAGTTCGGGTAGTGGAGTGTCTTATGTTATTTGTCAGGTAATATTTGGATTTGTATAGTGTTCCAAGCTTAGTATGGACCTTTTTTATGGATAGTGCTATGTGTTTATCATATTTGAGGTCCTTATCAATTGTTACACCCAGGAGTTTGGTGTGTTCAACTGGTATGATTTTTGTTTTGTTGGCAGAGAATATAGTGAATGGAGGAAGAGGGTCTGCATTTTTTATTGGTGAAGAGCATTAGTTTTGTTTTGTTAGGGTTGAGTATCAGTTGGTGGTTTGAGAGGTAGTTTTATATATCTATCAAGGATTTTTGGGTCCTTTCTAGACGTTCCAGTAGAGATGGGGCTGAGCAAATAAGGGTAGAGTCATCCATGTATTGTACAATGGTGGCTTGCTGGGTGGCTGTACAAAGTTTGTTTGTAAAGATGGTGAAAAGGAGAGGACCGAGGACTGAGCCTTGTAATACTCCAACTGAGACTAATAATAGAGTCGATAGATTATGTTGCCACTTAACTGCTTGTTGTCAGTCAATTAAGTAGCTATGAAACCAAGATAGTGTCGAATGGGAGAGGTTAAGGATGCTCGTTCCTCAAGTAATATACGGTGTGATACCGTATCGAATGCTTTTTGACTTGTCGAAGAAGTCGGAAGACACATGGTGTTTTTTTGTTTTGAGCTCATAAATAATATTGGTGAAGCCTATTAAAGTGGTTGAGGTGCTGTGTTTGGGTGTGAAGCCGTGTTGGGTATTAGAAAGTAGGTTACTGGTTTCTAAGTAGATGGTTTCTCCCTCTTTCTCCAGATCCCCAATAAGACTCCCCACACTGGCACAGCTATAGAGTTAAGATCTCAGCTTAGTGGCCAAGCCAAGACCCCCAGCACCCTCTCTGTCCAACCAGTGATTTGTGTCCCTGTCCAAGTAGCTGACACACACACACTCTCTGAGGTTTGATTTACACACACACACACACACACACACTAGGACAGGCTGGCACAGGTTTACTAAGTATGCCCCCTTTTGACCAGACTATAAGGTAGTTATCACTGCCACCAGCCAACTCCTTATCAACTACTTTAAGGTCCTTAACAAAGGGTGCCTAGTCATACTGTGCAGTATATTAATATTAACACAAATGGTAGTTTGACCAAGAGCAGGGCTATTAGGAGTGGCCTATACAGTGTCACCAAATAAATATACAAGTACTCTTAAATATTTGTAGACAGATCAGGCACAATGAAAGGTTCAAATATATTTAATAATAAATAATAAAAGAACAAGAAAAATATTCAACATATATTCACAGTGACATCAGAGTTTAAAACCACAAGAAATATTTAAAACATCATTGCAGGACAGTCTCGAAAAAAATAAAGAAAAACATTTAAACTATACTTCACTATATTCCTGACTGAATCTGAGAGAATTACTATACCCTAGTTAACTTACTCAGGAGCAAGGCAGATGTGCTGAATGGTTCTTTTTGTTGTTGTCAGGTCCATGACAGATTAAGAGTGTTCTCAAATTAATATCTCAAATGTTACTGCTGGGATCACTTGCAGAATGACATCATTTCTTGTTATCTGACTCTATTCCAGATGAAACTTTACTGCTAGAAGCTAGCAATATTCAGCATCTATCTGTGAATATACACAGACCTCAGATTTTTGGCAGATGCTGGAAGTCATAAAACAATTATATCCCTCCACATCTCAACCCTAGTAATTATTTCTACTTAAAGACAACACAGAGAGCTCTCTAGTATAGACATCCTGTCTCTTTTTGCCATAAAGTAATTTAATTTCAGCTATTTTTCTGAGGTTTTGCTGGACTGAAATTAACCTCCTGTGTTCCAATTTCTTCTGTTAAAATGTATAAATTTAAACAGCTACAATAGTGCATGTACATTTCTCTTCTTTTCCAGTAGGGCACACTGCGGATACATTTCAAGTACTTTACATAAAACTTTTTCAACACACGTCTATACAAATCTAATTTGATATACACATGACATACTGTTCTAATACATTTGTAACACAAGCATCTTATATGAATCATGTCGATATTCACAAATGACATATAATTATTTACAAAATTCCAGATAGCTGGGCTGGCAGTATCCCCCGTTTTCATAGCATTTTTCGATAATTTTTGCCAGTGGTGAGAGTATTGCAACTGGTCTATAATTTGAACAAATCAGTGAGGGGAATGATATGAGTGGTTTTCTAGAGTGAGGGGGATGTATTCCTCTGATATGGACCTATAAGGAGAGAGATTGGATATAATATGGATTCTGCTGTCAGTTGGAGATAATTACTAGGAAATTGGTCAATGGCTAGGGAAGTAGGTTTTAGTTTTAGAGAAATGTTTTGATGGTACTGGTTTGAATAGGTCTGACAGTGAAGGACCTGGGACTGGGTTCATGATTTGTTGGCATTTCCGGGGATGTGTTGTCACTTTTTGCTAAGGACAGTATTGAATTTGTGAAGTGAAAGTTAAATTGTGAAGCTATACTTTCATTGGTATCTGTAGTGATAGGGGATGGTGTAGTGGTCTGACCAGGACTGAGGAGCTGATTTAAGGCTGTCCAGAATTTTTGGGGTTTATTATGATGAATCTGTTGAGCTGACGTGTAATAAGCTTTTTAATCACTTTTTATCTGTTTTTTTTAGTATGGATTCTAAGTTGTCGATATGATTCATAGAAGGTTTGGTTTTTGGTCTCTTGGTATTGAGATCAGGCTCTATCCCAGTGTTTGAGGAGTTGGATGGTGTCCTTAGTTAACCATGGAAGCTTCCTTGTTTTGACCCTGATTTTTTTAAGGGGTGATAAAGAATTTAGGATATTTATGAAGATGGGATTGAAGTAATCGACTGCAGAGTCCATGTAGAGGTATTTTAATGGGGTCCAATCGCATTGTTTAAGAAGTGAATTAAAGGTTTGAGGAAGATGCTTTTTTTTGTTTTTTTTTTGCTATGAACATAATAAAATCGAATGTTTTTGTGAGGTTTAATCTGCTTCCTAAATAGGTAGGTGGGATGATGATCACTGAAACTGTCTGGGAGGCATCCAGTGAGGTAGCCAGGTGAGGGTCTATTTGTCCATGTCCAGTCAAGGATTGATTGCTTTTTGCTACACTTATCAGTTCTGTTTGGGGCAAGTATTAATTGTGAGACACCATAAAGGTTAATAAAGCAGGTAGGGTTTTCAGAGGAGCAGGAGGTCCAGTCTAAATTAAAGTTTCCTGTTATGATAGTTTCTTGATTAAAGGTGGAGGCAGACCAACTGAGAAGGTTCTCAATAGTTGAGTTATTGCCTGGGGGTATAGGTGGCAATAATTATAATGTGTTTATTGGAATTAAGGTAGAGACGTTTAATTAGTGTTTTGGAGTTTAAGAGGTTTGGGGGTTCGATGACAAGGTTTTCCAATTTAAGTGTGTCCTTGTATGCTATGGCTATGCCACCTCCACATTTATGTGTTTTATTCAGTCTATGTAAATTATAGACCTGGTAGTGATTTCATTACCAGTTGGACAGTTGGACAGTTGTAATAAGATCCTCAGGATCTCTGGTAGATGGAATTGTAACTCTGCCAGGGTGGTATACCTAGCTACATGCATTTCATGCCCAGCATTTTACGTGGGTAGGACCACTAGAAAACGTAATGGTAGAATTTATGAGCAGATTTATGATATTAAAAAAGTTAAACATAGTAATGCCCTGTATAGGCATTCTGTCAAATGTCCTTCATGTAGAAAGTTTATATTATTTTTTTATAATTGATAGGATTGTCCCTAATGAGACGGGTGGCGATATTGACAATTTGCTTGAAGGAAATGAGTTGATGTGGCAAATACGTCTTAATGATTGTTTGTCAATATTAAGTATTCTAAAGGGCAGGACAAGTATGATTTAATGTTTGAAATTTTTACTTAAGATTTTGTGATGCATTTTTTATGAATGTAAATATTTTCTATTATATCAACAAGTTGAGTAACCTGTTTAGTTCTGTAAGTAAAGAACAGGAAAAAGATGACGTTTTTAACTCTGATGAAGTCCCTTGTTTATAGTGAGGGATGAAAGCGCTCAGTTTACATTAAATAAATTACAACAGTACTGCAGAAGTCAGACAAAGTGGCAGGCTTGGATGAAGTCATAACACATGTGATCAGCTAGTTGAATGCATTAGGGAGAAATGGTTCAGAGAGTACTCATCACAGTATAGGGGAGGTGATGGGGAGGGTGGAGATGTTTTTTTTTTCTTTTTTTTGTGGAATGAACAATTGATGCCAGCTCACCTATCCTGGGAATAGGGAAATGACTTGTTCCACAGCACTGGGGACACTTGTTCAAGGACTTTGGTTAAATAAGCAGTGCAGAGACCAAGACAAGCACTTGGTTAGCCAAGCAATATATTCCTCACCTCTGGGACAAACTTCCATTTTATGTCAAATCACAGTAGCACCCTTGCCACTTTCCAGGTAAAACTGGATAATTGGATGTGCAGCTTCACATTCTTTCCTGGTCTATATTGTGTTGTCCTACTTGAGGCTGAAGATAAGTTTTAACTATGTATTATTGTCTAGGCTTGTAATGGCCTACAAACTGTTTGCCTACTACTTACCTATGCTCGTCTAGTCAGGATACAATAGACGAGACTTCACAGGTTCTGTTCAAGCAGCTTTATTATGTACAAATGCATCAGGATTGAGGCTTAATAACTTTAATTTGGATAAACTTATAGACAAACTAGCTATTACACTCATACATGCTCACTTTCTGGCTGCACTCTCAAAATGGCACTGAAGCTAGCATGTGCTGATTATTTATATGCACATTCAGTCCTTGAAATGCTTCTTACAGATACAGCACAAATACTCTATTCTGCATCCTCCCTCTTTGAGAAATAAGTCATGCAATGTTGACGACTTTAATTGACATGCAATCAATATAAATAACTCTTTGTCATGCAATTATACAGAACTAAATACATATAGACAATTATGTCCAAGTTGCTGTGTATTTCACACTAGGTCTGGAAATATGGCCAAATTGAGTGACATAGAAATTAGAACCATGTCTAGCAACTGGGACTGTCTGTGCTGAATGTTCGACTTTAGGGACATCAGGAACATCATCAAGAATGGAAGTAGAAGTTAAGACATGTTCTGCAACAAGAATATTGTCTGGATTGCTCTGAGATAGGAACAATGCTGCAATATGGATTCTGATACACTAAGAAGACATCTGCGATTTCTCCTGTACTCCACACCCTCAGATTCTACGAAGTAGGATTTTGGCTCGGTACATATACCTGTTACTTGACCAATCCGGTCAAAACCTTTCACTGTTTGTATCCTCACTGTCTCTCCTTCTTTCAATGGACAAAGAAATCTGCTTGATTTATCATAGCTGGACTTCTCAAAGAAGGCTTTCTGAATAGCTGAGCTCTAATTGTCTTGTTGTTCTTAGCTTTAAGCCTCAACAAACTGGAACTGATAGGCAATGTTGTTCTGGTTTGCCTAGATAGAAGTCTCTGAGCAGGCGTGCCAAGTATATGGTCACGGGGTATGTTTCTGTGATTAAGTAAATTCAAAAAGACATCACTACTGCCATACTTTGACCTCTCAAGTAACTGCTTTGCAATTTGCATTGCACGTTCAGCTAGTTCATTTGACTGTGGATATTCTGGATTACTAGTAACATGTACAAATTCCCATTCATTTGCAAATTTCTGAAACAACTGACTAGTAAGTTGAGTACCATTGTCAGAAATAACTTTGTGTGAACTACCATGGACTGAGAAATGATGTTTCAACTTAGTAATAATGGTAGTGGACGTTAGGTTAGGTAGTAAATCGCTCTCAAACCAGCTCAAATAAGAGTCTACCAGTACCAAGTAATGTTGATTGTTCCACTCGAATATGTCAGTGGTTACTGTTGACCAAGGTAGTTCAGGAACATCACTTAGCTCATAGGTTCATAGGTTCATAGGTTCATACTAGGCTATCTGCCCAAGGGCATTTATAAGCCTAGCCCATAGTTATGTGGCTTTCGCCACCCCTTTAGTTTGAATAAAAACTATGCCTATCATTTTGCTGTGCCTCTGTCAAGCAGTGACACTGAAGTAATCCCTGGGGTATATCTGCAATCTCCCATCCATTGGTCAAGATTCCTCTTGAACAAGGCCAGAGAGGTGCTCTGCCTCACATGTACCGGGATTTTGTTCCACAGCATAGGGAGTCTCTGGCTGATGAATCTGTCCCTCCAGCACGTTCTATTTATAACTGTGTCAAGGTTTAAGTCTCCCGCCCTTGTGGTTCTGAGGGATCTAGATTTTTGAGGTGAAGCATATTCATCAAATCTGGGTTTGACATGGCCTTATATGTCAGGCACAGGTCACCTCTGAGCAAGCGGTATGAGACTGAATAGAGCTGGAGTTCTTTCAGTCGGGCAGCATAAGACATATTTTTGAGACCCTTTATCCTTTTGGTGAGGAACTTTTGGGGCCTTTCAAGCTGCAGCAGGTGTCTGGTCAGATACATTCGAACGGGGCATTGTACTCAATCATAGGTCTAATGAGTGATGAGTACAGGGGACGATGACCTCCCTTGATCTAGATGTGAATCCCTTCATGATCAGGTGGGCGATATAGAAGGTTTTCCTAACTACTTTAGCAACATGAGTGTCAAACGAAAGGCTACTGTCAACCTGGGTCCCCAGATCCCTGATGACTTTTTCTGTGATCAGTGGATTGCCACCTATATGGTAGCTAGGGGTAACCTTGTTTTTCCCGAAGGGTATGACTATGCATTTTTTGGCGTTTAACTTCAGGCCATGGCTCTGGCACCAGTTATCCGTTTCTGTGAGGCCCTTCTGGAGGATATCTGTGTCAGATGTGTTTTCGACTATGGCCCAGTTTGCAGTCATCTGCAAACTTTGTCAGCCATAACCCTCCTGTGTTTGCTTGTACTTCAGAAAAGTAGATGCCGAACAAGTGTGGACCCAGGACTGAGCCCTGTGGGACACCACTTGTGACAGGCTTTGAGTCTGACATGGCTCCAGCAACTCTGACCCTGTGGGTTCTGTCACTTAGCCAGTTTGCAACCCATCTTGTGATGTATGGGTTTACATTCAAGCTGATGAGTTTTTCGATGATACCTGAGTGGGGTATTGTGTCGAAGGCCTTTGCCAGGTCGAGGTAGGCTGTATGGACTGCCTTTCCCTCATCAATGGCCTTGGTGACAGTCTCAAAAAAGTCAACCAAGTTTAAGAGGCAGGATCTGCCTTTGACAAAGCCAAACTGGGTTAGATCCAAAGTCTGCAAGTTCCCTATGTCTTTATTTATGAGTTCCATTATGATCCTCTCCATGGCTTTGCAGATAAGGCTTGTCAAGCTAATGGGGCGGTAATTTCCAGGGTCTGTGGAGGCACCGCCCTTATGAAGTGGGACCACAGTCGCTGTGCGCCACTCCTTGGGTACGTATCCTGAGGTGAGGCTAAGATCAAACAGCTGTCCTAACTGTGGGTTTAATTCCTCATTGAGTTCGTGAAGCACACAGCCGGGGACACCATCCGGTCCCATGGATGCTGTGTTTTTTGCCTTAGTGAGGGCAGTTCTCACCTGGGCGTTGGAGATGTTTGGGGGGCTACAATCCTCTGGAATAGATATCTCTCCTTTGGGGAGGGGAGAAGTTTGCACTGAACCTGTCAGCCAGTATGTTGGCAATGTGTGTAGATTCAGTAATTTTCACATTATTTTGAACTAATTCTGAGCATATCTGGGAGTTTTCTCCTAGGTTTCTAACATAGCTAAAGAAGGCCTTATGATTCTCTTTAGAGTCCTTGGCGATTTTTCTCTCAAAATTTGCCTTGGATGATTTTATGAGAGCTCTTAGTTTTTTACTTATAATGATCAAAGGTGTCTTACCTTTCAAGGATTTTGCTCTATCTTGTAGTAGCTTCCTCCTTTTGTTGTAGAGCTTGTTTATGGCTGGGGTCCACCAGACTGGACGCTTGCCTTTGGTACAGAGAGTCTTAGTTTTGTTTGGGATTGCCTGATCCATGCAGTCCTGTAGGTGCTGGTAGAAGGCATTTGTAAGTGATTCAGCGGTTTGAGTAATGTTTACCACTGGCTCAGGGGCCTTAAAGGAGACCACACTAGTTTTTAAAAGTGTGAAATCGGCTTTTGAGAAGTTTTTTACTGTGGTCTTTTTTGTTTCAGGTGGGGGCGGGATGAGGACCTCCAGCGAGATTAGTTTATGATCTGATCTCACCAGTGAGGGGTATACTTCCGGTGTTGAACATTTTGATCCCATGTTCGTGATGATGAGATCAAGTATGTTTTCTCCTCTTGTGGGGATGGTGACTAGTTGTTCCATGGCATTTGAGTTTATGAACTCCAGGAATCTTTGGGTTAGAGTGTTCGGGCTTGAGTAGTGTTCCCAGTCTATATTAGGGTAGTTGAAGTCACCTAGTATGATGGTGTTTGGAGATACATTTATCCCTCCAATGTTTTCAGGAAGGCCATGTGAGGTTCCTGAGTTTGAGAGGGTGACCTGTAACATGCTACAAATTGCAGAGCAGTCTTGCCTATGGTTAATTGCACCTGGATGGTCTCCGATGCATCGTGCGTTGCCACCAACCTTGAGGTGTGGGTGTCCTTTATGAATATGGACACCCCTCCTTTCTTGGTGTTGTCCGGATTTTGGGGCCGAACGCATGATATGAGGTGAAACCTGTTAGTGCTGGGGTGCTCTCAGGAGCCTTGAACCAGGTTTCTGTCACAGCACAGACATCGATGTTCTCCATATTGAGAAGGGCCTCGAGTGCGTGCATCTTGAGATTGAGACTTCTGGCATTGAGCAGCATTACCCTTAGTTTTTTCCTTTTGGTGTTCTAGGGTGGTAGGTTTAGAATTTGAGCCTTGCCTAAAAAGGCACTATGGGGTGGCAAGAGCCTTTGCCAATATCCGAAGCCCAGGGTGACAGGTGCAAGCCATCCCTTGAAGCAGCGTGGCTTGTCCAGCATATCATCCCAGGCAGACAGACATTGATCCCCTTTGAATGACACCAGAATTTAAGCCAATTATTAAAGCTGATCATCTTATCACTGTATTGTGGCATCATTCTAGGTGAAGGTAGGATACTGCTCAAGGTCAGGGTCATACCTGCCTGGGCTACATAATCAGAGAGCTCCTCGATGTCCCTTTTCATGTAGTCCAAGGAGGTGCGTCTCAGGTCGTTGACACCAGCGTGGACAGTGACTGAGTCGTACTTGTACCTGCTGTTGAGAGACCTGAGTGCTTGCGTTATGTGGCGGATTCTAGCGCCCGATGGGCAGCTTACTGTGACCTTCTCTTTACTCAGTCTGGTGAGCGGACGCCAGTGTGTCTGACTATGGAATCACCAATGACAAGTGTGTCTGGCATTTTGTTTGGCCTTAAGGGCTGTGACTGTTTGACACTCTGACTGTGTGGTCTATGTGTTGCATGTGTTGGGTCGTGAGGTGGTAGTTGTTTGGGTGTCTGCTTTGGTGGCCTCTGCTGTTTTGGTAAATTTTTGATCAGAGCCTCGAGTATGTCTTTGTGTGAGTATGTGTATGATTTGAAGTTGTGATGGTACCATGTGTGACTGGGTATGTATTGTGTGTGGTTACCTTCTCCTCCTGTCTGGTCTTGCCAGTCCTATGTTGAGAGAGCTCAGCCTCCAGTTTGGCCGTATAGTTGCATCTCTCGCATGTATTTGTGTTTTGTGGGAGAAGGAGAGGATTGTCTGTGTACATGAGGCAATTGTAACATTTCCTCAATATTCCCAGGTTCACCAGTTGAGCTGGAGAGGACACTAGCAACTGATCCCTCGACATACTAGAAGTAGTAGATAAAGAGACTTTCAACGGACTCCGGGGGAAGTGGGTTTTAGGCTGGTGGGGTACTATCTATAATAAGAGTGCTTTATCAAGGTGCAAGTACTGTAGGAGTAAGTGCTAGGCTTTACAGATAGAGAATAGTCTACTTGGGAATCAAGTAGAGATGAACTTTTCAGTTATAGGATATGCTGGTTAGATCAGCAGTACAGCTCGAGGAAGGTAGTTCTAAGGGAAAATTGGAAGAGTGGAATTTAGATGGCCCAAATAGTTTAACCTTGTTTAACCACCGCTGCTCTTGTGTGCAACAGTGGTAACTCTGCTAAATCGCCACGCTGCTTAAGCGTGTTTTATAGCAGGGGGCTGAAGGGAGCTAGGAAGTGGCCCAAAACGACCAATGGACTACTAGTTTCTGGCTGAAACTTCACCAAATCAGACAAAAAGGCCGCTCAGTGCTTCCCACTCCCACTGGTAAGAAAAGAAACTTCCCTCCTTCCTAATAAGGCAATGGATCAGTAACAGGAACTAAAAACAAAGCCCAGGGATCAGCAACTCTGAAACTGGACTACTCTAGTTCAGTAAGGCGGGAAAACAAGATATTTTTTTGTTTTATTACAAAGACAAGGAAAAAAAACAGACAGTAAATGCTGTAAATCGGCTAGCGCACTTTAGTGTGTAGCCTACAGAAACAATTTGCAACAATTAGTAACTTAAAGTGCAATAAACAGCTGAAGTGTTTTTTTTTTTTTGTAAATACGGTATTGTACTATTGCATACTGAACAAGAAGAAAGTACTTTATTAATGTCTTTTGCTAGAGAAGGCCAAAATACTAGTCCTCTTGCTCTTCTTTTGTAGATTTGGAACCTGGGTGACCACAATGCAAAATCTGGTTATATTTATTTTGTAAGGAAGCAGGAACAACAATTTTAGGACCTTTGAAAATAATGCCATCTTCTATCAACATATCATCTCGATAAGGAAAATAAGCTTGCACTTCAGGTGGTACACTAGATTGTTTTGATGGCCATCCAACATTAATGTAGTGGTTGAGCTTTTGCAAAATTGGATCAGTCTTTGTATGATCTCTCAGCTCATCAAGTCTTGCGTAAGAAAAATTATACACTTCCATGACGTCAGAGTCAAAATTCTCTGCATGAAGCTGTTCTGTTGTATTTCTGGGTGATCTGGATAGGGTATCAGCCAAATAAAGAAGCCTACCTTTTGTATAGGCCATTTTGAAGTTGTACTTTTACAGTTTGGGTATATTTTTTTGTAATCTCGCTGGAGCTGAATGCACAGGCTTCTTTAAAATAGTAACTAAAGGTTGGTGATCGATTTCAAACTGAATAGCTCGACCATAGATATAATCATGAAACTTTGAACATGCAAATACTATTGCCAAAAGTTCTTTCTCAGTTTGAGAATACTGCATTTCAGTTAAGAGTTCTTGATGCATAGGCTACTGGTCTGCCTTCTTGAATAATGACTGTGCCAAGACCAAATTTTGAAGTATCACTGGAAAGTATCTTAATGTAGGTGAGGTGGCAATTTTAATGCTTAAGGTTTTCAAATGATTCTTGTTGCTGTTTCAACCAAGACCACGTAACATTTTTGTGGGTCAGCTCTCTCAAAGGTACTGTTTACTCACTGAAGTCTGATATAAACTTGCTTAAGTAGTTGACCATACCAAGAAAATGTTGTAGAACTTGAACATTATATGGTGCTGGCATCTCAAGAATGGCTGCTTACTTGGATGTGTCTGGTTGCAAGCCAGTGATGGTAAATAAATAACCTACATATGTAACTTCTGGTAGTCTGAATTTGAACTTCAGAGGATTGAACTTTTAAGTTCACTTCACGTGCTCTGTCTAGAACTTTCTTAAGATTTCTCTCATGCTCTGCTTAACCATTGCTTCCAACCAACAAATCATCTACTATTATGGCACAGGGATAACCTAACAAAATGTTCCCCATTGCACTCTGAAAGACTTCACTTGCAGAATTTATTCCAAATGGCATCCTGAGGAATTTGTATCTGCCAAACGGGGTACTGAAAGTAGTCAGTAATGAGGATTTGTGATCAAGCATCATTTGCCAAAATGAACTTTTTGTAGCTAAGACAGAAAAAACAGTGGCATTCGGTATTACGGCTGCGACTTCCTTGACCGTACACATTGGATGATGCAGTCTCTTTAATGCTTTGTTCAAATCTCTTGGGTCAATGCATGTTCTTTTTTCGTCTGAGCCTTTTTTGTAGGCTGCTACCATTCAGTTGGATGTTCTTTGTGTTTCACTGTTGCAGTCATCACATTTGGGTTATCAGCTTGCAGTAGCCCTCAGTCGGCCTGATCATCAAAGTCTTGGGTCCTGCGTCGGTTGCTGTCTCATCTTCCATGACATCAGGTAGTCAGGGCTATAAAGCATGCAGCCAATGCCATTACATCAGTCTTTCTTGCCATGCGGTACCCAAAGCAGGAGCAGTTTGCAAGTGCCCGTCAAACGACTCCTGAAATTTTCGTTTTCGAGTTTCTGAACCAGTCTTCCACTAAAGCTAAGTACCCCGTTGGGTAAACTTTTTCTTGCTCTAAACCGATGTCAGTAAAAGTCAATAATTGTATTTCTTGGCAAATACCTCATAAAAATTTTCATTCATACTGTATTCCTTGCCTAGGCCTTGACCATGACGTACCTCACTGTCGGTTTTGGGCCTTACTTAAACAGTGAAATATTTGTTGTCGGTATATTTACGCTTCTAAATATTTTGGTACTGGGTTCAATTATCCAGATATATCTTCGGTCCTGACTACCGACATTCTGAAAAAACGCAAAGATAAAGACAGAGACAGGCCACCTAGGTCCAAAGCTGCCGACAACGCTTCTCCTAAGCTAGTCACCAGTTCACCGGTACTCAGTGAGGCGCTTTCACAGCCCCTGATACCCGATACTTCAGATTCGCAGGCCTCTACTGAGACCCATTCAGAGCCTGGTATGCCGCGTGATGCTTCAACTGTGGAATCTGTGGATGTCTCTACCTTGGATGCGTCCAAAGCCACTGTGCAGGCACTGGCTTCTGAGGGTGTATTCAGGCCTACTGACTTGCATATTAATCTGATGCCATCTTCTTCTTCAAGGCCTAAAACTCGAACCATGCCTAGAAAACCGATTCCCAAACCATATGGTCAGGCCTCTATGCCTAAAAAACAAATGATAAGAATGGCTGAAGACCTTATTACTTTAATCAGGGGAAGCCAACCTTCCTCCTCTAAGAGACCTAGGACTGAATTTGCTTATGATACTTCTGATCAGGATTCTGAAATTTGTGTTTCCTTTGATGACCAGGATTTACCCTTATCTACCTATGAGGATTCTGATGCAGAGGACTCTGTTCGCTCTGCTTCCACCCCAGAGGATTTCTCTTTTGGTGAAACCTTGCATACTCTTAGGGAGCATTTTCGCTGGGAAAGCCAGGATTACTCTGATCCTAAAAAGAGGCTTAGGGATTTCTTACTCCTGCCCCAACACAGGCCTTTAGCAATCCCCCTGTACTAGACATTGTTGGTTATGCCTTTTCAGAATCTAGCTTGGCCACTGACTTTTTACCTCCTGCTCCCAGAAAATCTGATAGATATTACATGATTCCTGACTCTCACAAGTTCCTTTTTTAAAAATCCTGCTGCAGATCCTGAGACCATTTCACAGGGACCTAAGGGCATTAAGGCAACTACTGCCAAAAATCCTACCCCCCCTCTGATAGATATTCCAGGGCGCTGGATAGATGAGGTACGAATGTATACACTTCTGCAACCTTGGCAATTAGGGCCTTAAACTGCCAGTTTCATATGTTGAAGTATCAGCAGGATATTATTGGATTGCTTAAACAGAAAATGATGTTGATTCCTGACTGTGCTGAAAGTAAGGATTTAATGCATTCTGCTGAACAAGTTGGAAAATATACTTTGCAATGTCATTTTGATTCACTAGAGGCATCTTGCAGGGCTGCTGTCACTGAGTCGGTACTTAGAAGGCATGCTTGGCTTAAGGAGCAATCTTTGCCAGATCATGTTAAAGGTAAGTTGCTGGATGCTTCCTTAAATCAGGACCGCCTGTTTGGCAACAAGGCAGAAGAAGTACTTAGAAAGATGGAGGAAAAAGCTAAATCTATGCAAACTGTTAAAGATTTTCTACAAGTACAGCCTCCAAGATTTAGTAGGCATTGGCCCTCTAAGAATTGGTCCTTTCCTTCCTCTTCCAGGCCTTCTCAGTCCAAACCCAGAATGAGCAGAACACCCATGTTTCAGTCCCAGAGTATGCACAGGACTAAGCAATGGGGAGCTCCCACTTCCAAATCAGGGAGTAGTAAGACTCCCCCCTATGGTAAACTGTCTCAATGACGTAACTTTAAAATTTCCAAGCCCTTCTCAACTGACTGATCCTTTAGGGGGAAAGATTGCTCTGCAAGCAAAAAACTGGGAACTCATTACCCAGGACAAATGGGTTTTAAATATAGTTTCCCAAGGATACAGATTTCACTTCCACACATTACCAACCTCAAACGGTTGGCCAGATCTACCCCCAAATCAGTGGGCAGAGGCTGAAAAGCAAGTACTCTCTCTCTTAAGCATAAAGGCTATTCAGACTGTACCAGAAAAGGAAAAAGGACAAGGTTTCTACTCAAGACTTTTCCTGGTACCCAGAAAAGACAACTCAAGGCATCCTATCCTGGACCTTTGTATCCTAAACACCTTTTTGGCGATCCCAAAATTCAAGATGCTAACTTTTCACCAGTGGCTTCCTATGCTAGGCAAGGATGCCTGGTTGGCAACACTGGATTTAAAGGAAGCCTACCTGCACATCCCAATCAGGGAATCTTGCAGAAGATACCTACGCTTCAAAGCAGGCTACATGCACTATCAGTTCTCTGCACTGCCCTTTGGCTTATCTACTGCGCCCAGGGTATTCACAAAGTGCCTAGCTCCAGTCATTGCATTTTGCAGGCAAAGAAATATTCAAATATACCCATACCTGGACGATTGTCTAATTCAGGCAGAAAGCCAGGACATACTTCTGAATCATCTGGCAGTTGTACAAAAGGTGTTAACTTGTCTGGGGTACACCATAAACGAAAAGAAATCACTTCTGGCACCCTGTCAACAAATTATATTCCTGGGAGCAAGCTTGAACACAACTTCCCAGATGGCTTTCCTCACGCCAGAGAAACAAATTCATTTGACAACTTACTTCAAACTAATGGCCACAAAACCCCTGCTATCTGCAAGGCAAATACTGCAAGCCTTGGGGTTCATCCTGCATTCTCCTAATTCCATATGCAAGACTGCAAATGAGGAAGCTACAATGGTATCTAAAAAGCCTATGGTGCCAACATTCTCAGGATCTAGAAGCGATGATTCCTATCATACCTTGCCTACAGTTAGAGTTCCTTTGATGGGCAGAGGCCTGCCACCAAAACAAGGGACTGCCATTCACTCTACCCTCTGCCACCCAAACCCTAACAACAGACACATCAGACTATGCATGGGGGGCTCACCTGGCAGGGAAGTGCATTCAGGACAAATGAAACTAAGTAAAATGCACCTGCATATCAATCAAAAAGAAATGTTAGCTGTACAGAATGCTCTAACAGCCTTCAAGGACCACATTCTTCCAGGACAATTAATGGTAAAGACGGGCAACATCACTGTTATGTGGTACATAAACAAACATGGGGGTACCCATTCATACCCCCCCTGCAGACTAGCCATGGCTCTGTGGAACACAGCATTGAGCTATCAAGTGCATCTACAGGCTCAATACCTGCCAGGAAAATTAAATACACTGGCAGACGAACTAAGCAGAAATCTCATGGACCCACACGAGTGGAAACTGGAACCAAAGACTTTCAACATGTTGATAAACAAATGGGGAGCCCAGATATAGACCTGTTTGCCTCCCCCCAGAACTACCAATTTTGACAAATTTTGCACAAGGGCTCCTCACAATCAAGCTTGGAAAGTGGATGCCCTGTCCTTCAGCTGGATAAATCTATCAGTTTATGCCTTTCCTCCTCTGCCTCTCTTCTCCAAAGTACTACTAAAGATCAAACAGGACAAACCAAGGACGATACTGATTGCACCAGACTGTCCACGTCAATACTGGTACTCCCTCTTGTGCAGTGCGTCACTGCTGGCTCCATGGCACCTGCCTCAGACCCCTACCCTGCTGTCCCTGCAAGAGGGCCAGATTCTGCATCCTCAGCTTCAAACCCTGAACCTGGCAGCCTGGCTAATTACCTAATCTCTCCATCACCATCCCTTAGTAAACAAGTGTTGGATGTCATTTTGGAGGCAAGGAGGCCTAGTACTAGAAAATCTTATGCTGAAAAATGGAAAAGATTCTGTTCCTGGAAACAAACTAAAGGGATGGGCACAGCAGCACCTGATTTACCTCAGATTCTTCAATACTTAACTGAGATGCTTCACAAGGGCCTTTCTTTCCCTCCATCAAAATTCATGCTTCAGCCATTTCAGCTCATTACAACACAGAACCACCCCTCTTTTCTCTTCCACTGCTCAAGCAGTTTCTCAGAGGGGCCAAAAACCTAAGACTACCCAGAAGAGCCCCAACTCCAGCCTGGGACCTTAACTTTGTATTGGAAAAACTCACTCTACCTCCTTTTGAGCCAGCTGCAAGTGCAGAGTTAAATTCCTTTCTTGAAAAACAGCCTTCCTTCTAGCAATCACTTCAGCAAGAAGGGTATTTGAATTACAGGCCCTTATGGCAGTGGAGCCTTTCATCATCTTTCATGCGGACAGGGTGTCCCTCAGGACCAATCCCTCCTTCATGCCCAAGGTAGTATCCAGTGTGGCCCTTAATCAGTCCATTTATTTGCCAACCTTCTTTCCTAATCCACAGAGCAAAGGGGAGTGGATACTGCACTCTTTATATGTGCACAGACAGCTTAGATTTTACTTGGACAGGACTAAACCTCAAAGGAAATCTGAACAACTGCTGGTGGCATTTGCTGCAGGGGCAGAGGGAAAGGCCATTTCAAAGCAAACCATTTCTAAATGGATAGGCCTTTGCATTCATTTCTGCTATAAGCACCATGGAAAACCTATTCCACAGGGGATAAGAAAACACTCAACCAGGACTGCATCTACCTCCACAGCCTTTCCCAGAGGTGTCCCCACCAGGGACATTCTAGAAGCTGCTACCTGGAGTTCTGTACATACCTTCACAAAGTATTACCATTTGACAATTTTCCCTAAATCCAGAGATGGCTTTGCCACTGCAGTCTTGCAGGGCCTTATAGATGGTCCTAATGCTATCTAAATTCCTCCTCCCATCCTTAGCTTTGGGAATCTACCCAAATGTGATGACCGCAACAGTGAAACATGAAGAACATAGTACAGTTGTGTACACTTATCACAAATGTAGATGTTCGAGTATATTCACTGTTGCAGTCCTGGTTACCCTCCCTCCGGCCCCCTGACTTCTTTTGGCTATACCTCTATTCTCCTTTATTATGCTTAAAAGCTTTTTGGTGTATTTGCTTTTTTGTTGGAGGTATATATATATATATATATATATATATATATATATATATATATATATATATATATATATATATATATATATATTTAATTGCTTCCCATTAGGAGGGCACCTGACATCTGGGGCAAGAAAAACTGATGTAATGACGTTGGCTGCTTGCTTTATACCCCTGACTACCTGACATCATGGAATATGAGACAGCAACCGACGCAGGACCCAAGACTTTGATAATCAGGCCAATTGAGGGCTACTGCAAGCAGATAACCCAAATGTCATGACTGCAACAGTGAATATGCTCGAACATCTACATTTATGGTAAGTGTACACAACTGTACTTTCTGTGACTGGACAAATTACACCTTACTGCACCATTTTATCCAACTGAGCTTTAACTCTATCCTGCATAGCTATTGGACCTTTTCCTGCTGGTCTGACCACTGGACTGACCTCTGGGTCTAACTTCATAGAATACGCAACTGGAAGTTTGCCCAACTTGTCATCGAAAACATCAGCGTACTCTGAAACAAATGGCTTCAGTAAAATTAGATCTAGGAGATGTGCTTATATGATGAAGTTCTTTGGTAAAAGAAAGCAAATTCATTCTCAAACTGTTTCTGAGACCCAATAATGACTACACAGGTCTTTGGATTACATAGAATAACAAGCTGTAACAGTTCCTAGCCAAATAACATGAAAGTACTACTGAGCCTTCGGTTTGAATTTCTTCACCTCTATAAGCAACAAGTTTTGCACAACTAGCCACATTGAGGGGTTCATTAGCTCTCACTTTAGCAAAAGTATCTGCTGACATAACATTACACTTTGAACCAGTGTGGATTTACCATTTATCTGGACAGTACAAAACACTTCATTTTTTGTCAACAGATTCACTGCATCAAGCTTTTCACCAACTACTGATCCACCATCTACGTAGAAAGTAGACTGCTGCAGTTCTACTTGATCCGTTTGCTTTTTTGAGTGACCCTTCTTTATAACTGTGTGAGGTTTACTTGATTTGCAAAAACTTTGAAAATGCTGACCAAATGCTAAGCATTTCTCTCTTTTAGACTTATGATTGGTGCCACAATTGCAACAATTAACAATAAAGCTGGATTTAGGTTTTGCTGACTCATGCTTGTACTGCACTGAGCATGCTCCCTTCTTAGAATTTGCTGGAAAACTATGTGGTTTCCCTTGTGAACCAGCAGGGGCTGTGGTTGCCATGGGCTTAGACCTGCTTTTGCTTGCCAAGTGTTGCATGCTGTCTATATTTGCTGTAGAGCCTGCTGAAACCATAATCATGATCACAGCAGTACTATTGATACCACACACAAGCCTGTTCTTTTATCAACTCATCTTTAAAGTCACCAAACTGTCACATTTTAGCTTTGTTTCTCAGGTCAGTTATATAAGCTGCAAATGTTTCTCCTGGTTTCTAATCTCTTGTGTAAAACAAATGCCTCTCTAATGTAATATTTGTCTGGGGGTTACACATTTCACTGAATCTGAGCTTCAGACACTCGGGGTCTTCCCTTGATTCAGCTTGTACAACAATATGACGATTTTCACCTTCTCCGTCATATACTCTTGGTGCATACACAAATGAATACTCTGTTTCAATGGCCTCTGACCCAGCTAGGTTTAGCAAAATGAATGTCCTAGTGCATGCATCTTTGTTAGAATAAGCTGCTTGTATAAAAATATCTTACTCTTGCTCAGATATTCTCCAATTCTCTGCAATATTCTGATCAAATACAAGTGGTAAGGGCTTTCGAAATCCATCTGCCATATTAACACATACCAGTGAAGGGTTTTGCAAATATGCACGAACATACACATATATACATATGCCAGTACTTATAACTATGCTCAATAGCACAACAAGTCTCTGAATAACTGAACTTTGTGAAATAAGTCTCTCAGGCATTATAATGCTCTTGAAATCACTGTACTGTAAAAAATCATCTCGTATCAGTGTAAGAAACATCTCAAAATAAGAGATTTAAAATAATGACAAAAATGTGATGGTATATTGTACATGATTCTGTTGAGGTGGATAAAAAAAGAGCTGAAAAAATAAAAGGCAAATAAAAAAAAATGAAAATAATTTAAAGGGAGGAAAAGGGTGCATATTTTAATATACAAGGACTGCAGTGAGAAAAACTTCATTAAATATTGAGAATAGGTTTTATAGACATAGTGTGTAATGCATAGGGTCAGTATGCCTGAAAAAGCCAATCCATAATTTAGAAACTGTGTGCGTACGTGTGTGTATTTTTGCACACAGTATTGTCTTCTTGCCACAGACGATGCTAAAACAGCAATAAATTATCCGGGTGTGGATGCTGCCATGCTGTATATCTATGCCATCAGTACTACAGCTTAGACAATGCACACTGTATACCACTGATATAAACCTTGTTGATTATTTCACACTGTATACCACTGATATAAACCTTGTTGATTATTTCACACTGTATACCACTGATGTAAACCTTGTTGATTATTTCACACTGTATACCACTGATGTAAACCTTGCTGATTATTTCACACTGTATACCACTGATGTAAACCTTGTTGATTATTTCACACTGTATACCACTGATGTAAACCTTGTTGATTATTTCACACTGTATACCACTGGTATAAACCTTGTTGATTATTTCACACTGTATACCACTGATATAAACCTTGTTGATTATTTCACACTGTATACCACTGATATAAACCTTGTTGATTATTCTACTATTGTATTCAGTGTGCTGAGAAAGCTGTACATTTTTCATGGTGACACATGGCTGAGATTCTGTCTGACACTTGATTTTCCTGCATAAATCTCACACCTGGTAGTAAACTGGGTTTGTCATGATGGTGAATAAACAGCATAAAGGCACTGAGATTTCCATTAGACAGTTCACTCAAAAGTACCAGTTGTATCAAGCCAACCTGCTGAAACAACTTTCACTGAACATCAGAGCCATTTTCTTTTTGCAGAGGAGCAAGCTTCCTGCATTCCTCATGTGAGGGTGCACTCCACATCCCCCCGGACAAATATATATGATTACAGAATGAGAAAGCAAATGCTCACATGATTGGGGAAAAAAACATTAAAAAGATTGAATGACAAAACCACAGGAAAAAGACCCCTAAAACACTGTTTTATGTAGAGGGGGGCTTGCCCCTTGCACCCCCCACCCCCTGCTCATTATATATATTAAAATCTAGGTCTCACAACAGTGAGAAAAGTGCAAATTCCCAGTCACTATTTTTACACACAGCAGCTGGCAAATCAATGAAAAAAGAATGTTTGATATTTTCTATGTTCAGTGTTATGAACTGCAACACTATATATATATATATATATATATATATATATATATATATATATATATATATATATATATATATATAAAATCTTAGTGTGGTCAACCCATGTGTTATCAACCCACTTTGGTCAACATATGCATGTGGTTGACAGCTGTGTAAGATCAATAATCACTGGGTATTGTGCAGTTAGTGGGGGGTGTGGGCACAACCCCCCACATGGAAGTTGGAGCAAACTTAGCCCCACTGCAAAAAACACTTTTGTTTTTGTTGCATGTTTCAAAGATTAGTCTCAGAGCATGCTCTCATCAGATAGTAATACCATAACATTGTCATCAGACATGTTGTGTATTTCCATTTTACCCTGTCACAAACCACTCCTCTTCCTCTCCTGTAATCTAATCTTAATCCATGTTAGATCTTGTCTGAAAGAAAAAAATGACTTCAGTTTTGAATTTGTTCTCATTTACTTTTCCAGTTTAAGTTTGTCCTATTAGCAGTTTGAATCTGAAATAAAAAAGAGATTGGTATCTATTCCGTTCAGTTCATTACTTGTAGTCACACTTATAATTTCTTTTTTTCTGCCAACATTGATTATGCTTGTATTTTGACTGCATAATCCCCTTCAATAAACATCAGCATGACCAACAAGGGTCAAGTAGATTCTACATTGCTTTAACCAGTTTTCTTTGTATTTTGTTATTGTAAGTGTTCTGCAGTCTATATGGTACTATAAGCACAATTGTCAAATACTTTCAAACCACTCATCCAATTCACCTAGAATTCCAGTTTTCCTCCCATACTTAGCCAACCTAGCAGGCCCAAATGAAGCTATTCAAAAAGCCAGGGGACCCCAAGAAACTATGGTCTTTATGTTCACTGCATAAAACAAGGCAGCTTAAAATAGTTTATCTACCAAAAACAATACAGAGAGAGGAACAAATTATATCAATAATATACCCCTTGCTATCAGCTATTAAATCTTTCCAGACCTTACTGTGACCTAGTTGGCCTTCTGTGCTCCTGTATTCCATTTCCTCAGTTTAATTTTCCATTATGTAGCTTTAAATTTGTATACTCAATTCACAGGAACTTGTTTTCATATTATACTGTTTAAAATGTATGCAGCAAGAAGAGGTACTGCTCTAAGTATTAAGTAACTATTAATAAATATCATTTACATACCTTTTTAAAAAAGGAAAAATATTAACATTATTCAACACACATCTGTTAACCTTTTGCTTATGAGTTTTGCTTGTGCAGAGTTAATTTTTTTCATGTTCACTTAAATATGGACCCATGTAATTCCATTTATAAAATAATGCAATTGTGAAACAAACGTAAATTGTTTATAGTAATAAAAAGAACATCCTGCAAAATGACTAACAATTAAATATAGTCAAAAAACATCTGTTTAATTCCATGGTATTATCTACTCATATAAATGCTCTACCTTTCAAAAGTATAGCATATATATCAATGATAAATATTTAACCAGATTATTTGACATATTTATCATCCTACATAAACGTTAAATGCAACTTCAAAGAAGCTGTTTAGCCAATTATTTCGTTTATCTGTATAAACTAAAACAATGACATTCATCCCATGCTAGTATGACTTAATTCAGTCTGTTAAAACTACTCATTATTTTCTGTGTCCTTCTAACTGCTTCTATTGTTAGTGCTGTACTATCACAGTTAGGCAAAGCAAACATTACTATAATTTGAGCCCTCAACTCTGATTAACAAACCTATTTGCTCATTATAGTTACAAAGCATTTAATGTAAATTGTTAGACATAATTGCCATGGTATTTAGAACTTAAATGGAGCCTAATACCGATAAACATTTACCACATAAAGGCCATAAGCTTTCACTTGTATATAGCATTGTTTTCCCTCACATATATTATTGCTTCCCCTTACAGTACTCCAGTCTATACTTTCATGTGCAATTCTTTACCCCATACAGCCACATGGATATTGTGTATTCCCAGATGTATTGTTTCTTTTGACAACACTTTCTCCTCCCAGTCCGCCTCTATCTGCTTCTGCCACATCATCTGCTTCGTCTAACCTAACAGTTTCTTTGCCCTGTACATTGGCTTGAGTTTTGTTTTGTGCGGTCAAGTAATTTCTCTTATCTTCTTCATTACTCTATCCAGAGTATTGAATATCAATTCTTTAGCTTCCCAAAAAATGTTCAGTGTAGCCAAAAATGACAGTCTGTATTTTAGTCTTCATTGTATACACTCTGTATATACTCCTATACAGACAGCTTCATACTATCCTGCCACAGCTTTCACAGTATTTTCTCTTTTAAGTTAAAATGTCAATCAGAATTGCCTTGGTTTAGCCTTAGCTTCTGGTAAAGGTAAATCCTCACCTACAGAATAACAAAGGAATCTCCCACAAAGCCATTCTGCTCCACCATCTTTTTACACAAAGTCCAACAAGTTCACTTTTTCTCCTGCTTCCAAGAACACAGTACAGCCTTGGATTCCATTTTCTCACCTTATCTTCCATTTCTTTTAATCTGTGCCCCATTTACTCCAATTGCTCCATCATTTTGTGCCTAATTTTGAATTTTGCCCATATGTAGCCTGACAGGTTTTAGTGTTATTGGTCATGCAGTCACTTCACCTCATCAGGCATGGCCAGTCACAATCTCTTCATACAGACTTTAAAAAAAAACAGTCAAATGTACCAACTCAGTTTGTGTGACCTACAAACTAATTGAAACTTCAACATCTTTTAGTCAAGACACCTTTCTTGGCTCTTTACCAGTCGGGCATGGCACATCATGGCAGTCCCTTTGCAACCCAAGAGCAGCATCTCCTTCATAGTATCCTGAGGCACACTTATAGCCTATTTTTGTTGTATTATTTTTAACTCATTAACTCACCCGAAACTACATGAGGCAAATTATTTTGGCATAAGTAAGAGCTGTCCAAATTGAAAAGCATTGCACATGTAGCCCAGCAACCAAAAACATTAATAATTAAATCTTTATGACATAGCTCAAAGGATATGACTTCCCCCACTTACCCACTTTACACTTGATGGTGTCTTTGAATATTTTAATAAATCTGCCTGTCTTAATTGATCTACTTTGGCTAAAATGGAAAAAGGTAAACAATAAATCAGCACCCAGGATAACATCAGTACTAAAGTCACTAACACACCAGCATAATACTGCATTGTGAAATTCTCACCATCAGTGTATACTGTAATCATTAATTTAATAGTGACAGCTCAGAACTAAAGTAAACTCCCCCATAATATTACAAATAAAGTATTTTCTAATCTTGAGTAAGGAGATGTTTTCCTTAAGTAGCAGAATGGGTACTTAAAATCCGAGAAGCATTTTGCAATCACGTCAAGCAGCTTCTTATTCTGTGCCTCCATGACATACAATATGACAAACCAACTATTAACCGTTCCACAAACAAGGTAAAAAAACACGTTGGAATGGATGTCCAAATATGACAAAGATTCATCTCGTTAAAAACAATTGGCTGAATCTTCAACTTGATGAGACATATTGAAAAAATTGTCTTCTGCATGGTTTAATTCTCCTGAACATCCATGTGGAAGGCAAGCACCCCATATCCCCCAACTTATCAGTTACAGTCCCGTGGTTGCACTGCCAAGAAGAAAAGATAAATCAGTAATAAAAAGGGAATCACCTCCAGCTTGGATAATCAATTTCCTTTCTGTTATTCATTATATGTTCTGACAAGACACAGCAGGAAGACATAATTGCTGGCCTAGACTGAATATATTTGTGAAAAATTCAGTGAAGGAAAACTGTGGGGCCCTCTGGTCCAAGACTTATAGAAAGTGTTTGATACACCCTGGCACTCATCCTCTATTTGATATATATCTGATATAAGTATAAGCTCAGAAACTGCAGGAAGGTTCCTTGGTTACTTAATCAGCTTTGGTAAGTTAATACATTGGTCTAACATTCTGTCTCATCTCAAATCATTCAGTATTGGAGTTCTCTAAGGCTAACTCTCATAATTTTTGTGTATAATATATGCACAGCTTCCCACCTAGCTTAACTCGTATAGTATACAGATGAGTCAGCTGTTCTGCTCTCAGACAGAGCATTACAGGAGATAAATCCTCAACTACTCAATTGTGCAAGGTGTGGGTTAGAAAAAAAATGCCCACCAAATAAGACTTTCAGACAAATTTATTTAAATGCTTTCACCCATACAGGTAAGGCCTTATTCAGAAACTCAGTTTTAATTGAAGCAGTAGAATAAACAGCCTCTCCTACATTGTGTGACCATAAAAAGCTAATAAGGAAGCTGCAGTACACTTATTTGAGATTTCTCTCTGAATATAGACCTCATGAGCATTAATCACATCTGTAATGTGTTTGTCTAATTTGCTCATTATACAGACACCACATTTAGTAGTGTGTGTATATCCTGAAACTCCAAAGAATGCAAATGTGATTCCCCAAAAGTTTGAGTGTGGAAGAAAGTATACTAAGTCAGACACTGTGGTATCCGTGAGTATGCCCCCTATTCACCACAGAGTTAGAATATATAAGTGTCAAGGGTGTTGGGGGGGGGGGGCACACAGTCTTGGGGTAATGTAGGTCACAAAGCCCTTTGCCCGAACCTTGTTTTATCTGTGTAGCAGACAATTTTGAAATTCACTGTTTTTGTGTTTAAATTACATTTATTCCGTTTCAAGTCTCATGTTTGTAAATAGTAAGTCTTCATAAGGATTCAAATAGAGCTGTCGTACACTGGTCTTTTTAAGACTATAGCAAAAAGCAATGTCATGTTCTTCTTGAATAGCACGCCCAACCCAGAACTCATTGCTGATTTTGATAGTCGAGCTACCTGTGGCATGAGTATTGAGACCACTGAGCAAGCTGTTGAGTGTTGCCATCAACCATCAGCTAAAAACTGAAAAATATGTTATGAAAACTGTAAAAAAATAATGAAAACTTTGAAATATTATATAGGCTAATGTTGTTCCTTCCTGATCAGACTTGCCTAACCACAGCCTGCTGTTTTTTTTTTTGTCAACTTTATGAATGCCAATTTTATGTTTGGTAAACTGCACAGCTCCCAGCTTTAGAAGCTTGAGTAGAGCTTTAAGAAAATTGCCAGCTCAGCTGGCAGTACACTAGCCAGAGCACACAAATGTTTTGCACTCAAGAAATTTGGCTAGCATGAGGTAGTATCTCCTCACTTGTTCCATGCAAAATTGGCCCTTCATATACTCTGCATGCCTAATAGATGTTCCTCCACAAAAGCAAGCAAGCATAAGGTGTTGTATCCCTTATGACACCATAGGTCATTCAAATGCAATGAATGGCCGAAATTGCTAAAGCCTAAAAAAATACCATAGTAATGTGCTATTCTCCTACTTTGTTGCCAAGCTATGGAAGAAACTAACAAGAAAAAATCAGAAAATTATTACAAGTAAGTTTAAAAAGAAAACAAAAGTCTGTCTTATACCAGATTGGACTTGATGTCTGCAAAGAAGGCATTACTATATCAGTAGCCCCCCAACAAGAATTAGTCGAGCATGCTATTTCTCTTTCTCACACCTCAACTATTTAATCAGTGGTGAGAGAGAGATGGTGACTTCAATTACATATTTAAATCTCATTCAACAGTCTTTCAGAAAGCTAACAACTGTCATTTAACTATTAAAAGTGCAGCAGTGGACATTCTGAACACAATTTAGGATATAACCTGATTTATCAATAAAAGAATATGCAGCAGTATTAAAATGTCTAATGTAATCAGACAAGATCCCAGAGTTCCACATTGTGTTGGAAGTATTTGCTTCTGATTTGCTGACTTAGTCAATGCATTCTTTACAATTTTATTTTAAAAGGAAAAGATGTTAGGCATGCAAAGTTTCCTACCAGTGATCCATTTCCTGGAAGTAGTAGCAGGTTAGTAGGAAACAATAATGTTATGTTCTTTGTAGCTGACAAGAAGGGTGTTGCAATCATACAAATCTGAATGTGTTGTTTGATGGATTGGTGTAGCTGGAGTCCTGCCAAGACTGGAATTCATTGAATGATCTCCTGTTTCCTTATCCCCCTTCCATCATGTCATTGTTACTTTTCCTGCGTTATTATAGTACATACAAATTGTATACTTTTTTCCTCTATTGCTGCCTTGACCTGAAAGATTAACTTAATTGCCTGTCAGCTCCCCACTTCATGTATTTGTCTTCCTTGTTTGTCCATCTTTATATCCTCCTGTGTGCTATCGGTTTTCTTTAGCAACTGGCTGCCTTACCTTTTTTCTTCTACCAGGACTTGCTTTCTGACTCACTGTTTATTTCATGTTCCCACAGTTTTCCCATTGTTACTGCGCCCTCACGTCCATCTATATTTCCATTCACCATGTTGCCCAGGTTTGTTTGCCCTTCCAGAGTTGCATGTCTGCATTATAATCATTCTTCTCATTTGTACCTCAAGGATCACGCACACCCTGCAGCATTGTTTTTGCTGCCTCTTACGTCTGTTACTGCTACCTTCCCACATAACACTCAAAGATGTTGCTTTCTCCTTGTGTGTAATGTCATCTTCAGCTTCAGTGTGACTCTGACCATCTCCTTGCTGTCCTTCTTTCATTCCTGTAGCTGAGCAGTTTTCAATTCTTTGTTCTTATTTTCAGAATCCGGTGCAGTGTCCCCCCTTCTTAAACATAGATTGTCACTCTTTGTTGTGTCTGACATTTCCTATTTTTTTAAATATCACAAATCTAGTTAACACCTTCTTCCAGTCTCTTTCTCTGTATCCCATGTTTGATTTATGATTAGAGTGTCAGTGTGGGGTTCTTGTGCATCACATGCAGATGACTCGTTTTATTATGTATACCCTGTCTTTGCACTGCATCACCCTTCACTTCCCCTTTCTTTCTTTACCCTTGTGAGGCCCTCCTTTGTTCTTCTTAAGTAATATTTCCCAACTGTGTTCCTTCTGCACCTCTTCTAGTGACCCTGCCTCACTTTAATTTAAAGGGACCACAGCTGTACTAAACTTTTGCACTTCTTCTGTCAGCACCTGGTTACCTTCTACACTTAGGTGCAGATGATTCCTTGCATCTAATTCCAGATCATACTTTGTGTCTCAGTAAGACGCTATCCGGTTCGATTCTCAGCTAGAGCGTCTTCTGCGTGGAGACATGCGTGAATGGGCGTACCTTCGTTGAAGGTTGTGCATCAGGGCTGGTAACTCGGCACGTAAAAATCAACTACCAATCATTAGCGGACCGGAGTTCCGCTGTGGCGACCCCTAACCGGGAAAAGCCGAAAGACACAACAACTTTGTGTCTCAAGCTCCATATCATATTGAATTCTTGCTGTTTACACAGCCTTATCTTGCGGATTTTCATAAAATGCCAGTGTTTTCATTACTCAGTCATGGGAATCATTAATACAGACTCTGACATGTCACTGTACCAAGGATGTTCATGAAAGAAAACTCAACAGTTCTAGGCAGTTCTGCTTTACAGTATTTCCTGAAAATGGTTAAACTAACAATGGAAACATATACAACAAAACTGAAATTTTTTTAAATATATATTTTTTATGTCAGACGTTGTGCAGAATTCATTGCAAACTATGGTCTTTACAGGCTGATACATTATTAGTTTTACTTGATATTTGTAAACAAGAATGAAATCCAGATGACTAATTAATGATTACTACATTTCCTTCTTGGTCTTGTAAAAATGAAGTATGTTCCAAACTTGAAGAACCAGTGTCACCTCTAAGAGCTGAGTTAAGACTGTTTAAGGTTTATGCAGAGCAGAGCATGTGTTGTAACTTTAAGAAGCATTTCCAAGTGTAGGCACATGTATATAAATAGTGAGCACATGCAGGCAGCAGTGCCATTTTGAAAATACAGCCAGAGTATTAACAAGTATGAGTGCAGTAGAGTCTGTTTATAACTTTATTTAAGTTTAAGTTACTAAGCCTTAATCCTGATGTGTCTGTATATAATAAAGCTGCTTGAACTGAACCCACAACTGTTCATCTGTTTTATCCTGACCAGATGAGCGACATGGTATCAAAACCAGGATTGAGAGTGCAACTTGTTCAAGCCATGACATGCAGAGTTGATGGTGAAGGTATATTGAGCAGGTTGGGTGATACAGTGCTCAGGCAATCAAAAAAGGGCCAGAAACAAACTTCAGATAACCAAAACTCTCACCAGTAATTTATTTTGCAAAGAAAACGATACAAAGCATTTGTAAAGCACAGAATACATTATTAATCAAACTAGTAGCACAAAACGTATTACTAATCAAACAAAAGGCACAAAATACATTTTGTTTAAACTAAGTGTTCGAAACCATGATATTTGATAAAATTATCAGAAATACTTATATGGGGTTCAGAGTTACCTCCAATTTGCATGACGAGCATGTTTAAAGTAAAATAAGCACAAGAAAAGTTTAATGAGCATGATAAGAGGTCAAATGGACATAACGAGTACAATAAAAGGGCAACATAAGCTTAGAAAAGCAAGGTGAGAGTGTATGTTTTTTGTAAACAACCGTGTTTTGGCATAAGCTGTTATTCCACATTGACTTGAAGCCATTCAAAGCATAACTAGAGTTGTTCAAAGTATCTCAGAGTGTGCAAAGTGTTCGGAGTGCGTGCTTTATTACAGTGTAATTGTTTCAAAGTTTACTGTGTGCAAAGTGTAGTTATTTTGCAAAGTGCAGTCAAAGTACAGCCATTTCAAAATGTTTCTTGTGCTGTATACATTTATTTGCAGAGTGGTGCCATTTCAACGTGTTTCTAATACTGTACAGAATTATTTTGCAAAGTACAGCCATTTTGAAAAGTTTCTTGTGCTGTATATGGTTCATTTGCAAGTGCAGTCATTTTGAAGTGTTTCTTACTCTGAGTTTCTTGTGCTGTGTATAGTTCATTCACAAAGTAGTCATTTCAAAGTGTTTCTTAACTGATAAAGGGTGGTTTTACAAAGTACAGTGATTTTAAAGTGTTCTTGTGCTGCAGAGACATGTTTAGCAAAGTGCAGTTGTTTCATAAATAATCTGTTGTGCTATTGTGCATAGTTACAAGTTCTGGCATAAATTTCTGGCATATATATATATATATATATATATATATATATATATATATACGTGTGTGTGTATGTGTGTGTGTGTGCATGTGTGTGTGTGTGTTCATATGTACTTTCAAGCAACATTACTACTGTGTGTTGATATGGCAGAGGCATTTTGCAGACCAGGTCCACTTGTGTTTGATCGTAATATTGCAGAGAATTGGAGAGAATTTATGCAGGAATACATTTTCATACAAGCAGCTTTTTCTGACAGAGATGCATGTACAGTGGCATTTATTTTGCTTAACTTAGTGGGGTCAGAAGCCATTGAAAGAGAGCATTCATTTTTGTATGCATCAGCAGTATATATGGGAGAAGGGGAAAACCGCCATATAGTTGTAGCAGCTAAATCAAGAGAGGACCCTGAGTGCTTGAAACATAAATTTAGAGAAATGTGTAACCCCCAGACAAATGTTACATCGGAGAGACACCTGTTTTATACAAGAGACCAAAAGCCAGGAGAAACTTTTGCAGCTTATATTATGGACTTGAGAAACAAAGCTAAAATGTGCAGATTTGGTGATTTGAAAGACAATTTGATAAAGGACAGGCTTGTGTGTGGTGTTAATAATGCTGCAGTCAGAAGGATTTTGCTTTGTGACAGTGATTTAATGTTGAGAAGAGATTTTCAAATCCATGAGCTTTCAGAAAGGCACACACATATGCTTGCAAGTGATGAGCATTATTTTAGCAGCCTCTAGAGCAAGCATAGACAGCATGCAGCATGTGGCTAGCAGAAACAAGCCTAAGCATATGGCAGCAGCAGCCCCTGCAGGTTTTCCAGGGAGGACCCATAACTTTCCAGCGAGTTCCAAGACTAGCTCAGCAAAACAGACATGCTCAGTGTAGTATAAAGGTGAGTCAGCAAAACCCATATCAAGCTTTATTGTTAACTGTTGTAATTGTGGTGCCAGTCATGAGTCTAAAAGAGAGAAGTGCTTAGCATTTGGTCAGAAATGCCACAAGTGTGAAAAATTTAACCACTTTCAAAAGGTTTGTAAATCAAGCAAGCCTCATTCAGTTATTAAGAAAAGTCACTCAAAAAAAGCAAGTTGATCATGTAGAAAGCTGCAACCCTACTTTCTATGTAGATGGTGTATCAGTCGTTGGTGAAAAGGTTAATGCAGTAGATTTGTTAGCAAAGAACAAAGTGTTTTGTACTGTCCTGATCAATGGTAAACCCATGGAGCTTAAAGTAGACACTGGTTCAAAGTGTAATGTAATGTCAGCAGAAAAATTTGCTAGAGTAAGAGCTGGTGAACAACTTAATTTGGCTAATTGTGCAAAGCTTGTTGCTTATGGAGGTGAAGCGATTCAAACTGAAGGCTCAGTAGTGCTTTCATGCTATTCGGTGGGGAACAGTTACAGTTTGCAATTCTATGTAGTCAGAAGACCTATGCAGTCATTATTGGGTCTCAGAGACAGTTTAAGAATGAAACTTCTTTCTTTTACCAAAGAAGTCCATCATGTAAGCACATGTCCTACTGTAGTTCCAGCTTCACTGATGCTATTTTCTCAGAGTATGCTGAGGTTTTCGATGACAAGTTAGGCAAACCTCCAGTTATGTAGTCCATGAAAGCAGACCCAGACAGTGAGGAGAGTTCTGATAGCTATGCAGGACAAAGACAAGGTCCAGTTGGATAAGATGGTGCAACAAGGTGTGATTTGTCCAACTGAGTGAGTGGTTGTCTTCCCTGGTAGTTCATAAGAAAAGCTCAGATGATCCAAGAGACTTGAACAAAGCATTAAAGAGACCCCACCATCCTATGCGTACAGTCGAGCAGGTTGCCACCCTCTTGCAAGTGTCACTGTTTTTTCTGTCTTGGATGCAAAGAATTCATTTTGGCAAGTAATGCTTGATCGCAAATCTTCACTACTGACTACATTTAGTACTCCATCTGGGTGTTACAGATTTCTCAGAATGTGTTTTGGAATAAATTCTGCCAGTGCAATCTTTCAGTGTGCAATGGAGCAATTTTTTGTCAGGTTATCTGTGTGCTTTAATAGTGGATGATTTACTAATTGGAGTTAACGGAGAAGCAGAGCATGGCAGAAATCTCAGGAAAGTTCTGGACAGAGCATGTGAAGTGACCTTAAAGCTTAATCCTCTGAAATGTAAACTCAGACTATCAGAAGTTAGTTATGTAGGTTAAAAGGCATATTTACAATGATTTTAGCATTTAGAACTATAGTGGGATAAATATCACACCCACGCACTTTGAATTATTTAGTAAGGGGTTTCATATTTATTCCTAGCTGTAGAAGTCAAATTTCTAATGTCTTGATAGATTTAGAATTGTTTTTGAGGAAGAAAAACTTGGAATTATTGTTTTAAGACAAAGGTGTGAGTGGCCTAAACGACCAGGCTAAGAAAAAAAGTACTAAAAACCCGCCCCTATACCCCCAATTAAAAACTTTTGAGGCACAAGTAGAAATGGAGTTAAGGAAATGTTTAATTACTAGGAGAACACAGTTGAACCTTACCAAAGAAGAGAATATGTTAGTGAATGCACTTACAGAGAATGAATACATACAAGTGATGAAACCTTTTAACCTTACCAAAGAAGAGAATATGTTAGTGAATGCATTTACAGAGAATGAATACATTCAAGTGATGAAACAGGACAAAGGGGGAGGGGTGCTGTTGATGAACAGTATTTTGTATTCTGGTAAAATGTTGGAGGTGTTGAATGACACTAATAGATGGTTCCCTTTTATATGATCGAAGACGCATTCTTTCGAATGCGTCTTGATCGAACTTGAAAGCACGAAACGGCATATAAGCAAATTCTTTCCCTGGCCTCCTTCATTATTTTTCCATTTTCGTCTCTGTAGTGCGATCTTGGAGTTGGTATATTTAAGTAGGGGGGGTGGGGGCACAGCCCTCCACGTCGTGGGGTGTGAGGGGTGAAGTTTTTTTTTCTTTTTTCAGAAAAAAATCGCTGTCTAAGTATTTGGGATTGTAAGCTTTTGCTTACATTGGGTCGATAAATCAGCATTCGCTTTAAGCGTTCGCTGATTTAATATAGACCCTAATAGATACACACGAGTGTCCAAAAAATGAGATTAATTTGGCATACAGGAAGATAGACTTTATCCTAAAGGAAATGTTTGATGAGGATTTGATAAACCAGGAAACCTACATATATTTAGTGATGGACAACCCCAAACTACCATCAATATTTGGAATCCCAAAGGTCCACAAAAATCTACAAAATCCCCCTTTGAGGCCCATTGTGGCTGCAAATGGCTCTAAAACATATCCTTTGGCAAAGTATTTGGATATTAAACTAAAAAAAGTTTGGGTACAACAAGGTGGGATTTTAAATTACTCTTGGGATTTCCTTCAGAGTGTGAATGATGAGTTATATGAGGAAGGATTATTTGTGACCCTAGATATAGAAGATTTATTCAATGTTATACCTCATAAATTAGGATTGGAGTGGTTTGGTGAGGCCCTTCAGGATAAAGGGGAGTTATATCAGGGCAATATTTTAGTATGTGTGGACTTAATGGACTTAGTATTAGCCCACAATTTCCTCTTCTTCGAAGGGGGAATCCTTTAAACAGAACAGTGGGGTGGAGATGGGGCATGCTGTGCCCCCACTTATGCCAATATAGTCCTGTCTGTATGGAAGGAAAAATATTTATTTCATTCAGAGTATGACAAACATTGGAACTTTTATAGGCGTTACTTGGAAGACATCTGTATTTTTTGGACTGGGCCAGAGCCAACATTGATGGAATTTTTGGATTACATCAATCACACCACTGATTTTTTGAGATTTACTTCATTGTATAACCCAGAAAGAAATGCATTATCTGGATGTTACTATTCAAAAGGTTGAAGAAGAAAGAAAATTTAAATCCAATATTCATAGGAAGGACACTTTCTCTAATTCCTATATTTACTTTACTAGTTCCCCATCCCTTTAGGCAAATACTTAATATCCTTAGGGGAGCTCTAGGATGACTTCTAGGGAATGTGATTATGAGACAGAAAGCAACAAGCTAAAGGAGATGTTTCTGAGAAGGAAGTACCGATTTTAGGGGTCACGCTGGAGAATAATGATGAAAATACGAATAGAAGGGACATGAAAGAAAAATTTTAAAATAAGGGTGGTAATTTTGTCATGAACTTCAGTAGTGACACTCCACAAATAAGAGATATTGTCACAAAGAATTGGAACAAGTTTGGGTGTTACTCTGACCTGGAAGGTTTATTTAAGGAGCCACTTAAATTTGCCTACAGGAAAGGTAGGAACATAAGATTTATTTGAAAGTAGGATGGCATCAAAAAGTAGAAAGAGAAATTATACTTTTAAATGTGGGACTTGCTAGCAATGCCCCTATATTATGAACAGAGAGATAGTACATATTATGGGTAAGGATAGGACCATAGAAGCAAGCACCTATTCAAATTTTCATAGTACAGGAGTTATATATATTGCCATTTGCAAGTGTTGTGGGGCAATTTATGTAGGTAAAACTACTAGCAAATTGAAAAGGACCTACAAACACCTTAATGAGATTAAGAATAAGGAAGTGAAAAATGCCTTGTACAAGCACAGTTTAACTTGCATTACGGCATCTTATATGTTCTTTGTACTGGAGAAAGTGAAACTAGACCCAAGGGGTGGCCCTTGGGAAACTAAAATTGAGGTTAGGAAGCTTTTTTGGCAGTTGGTCCCGAAAGCTAACAGATTTTCAGGACTAAACGAATATATATCCATCGCCGAAGTAATTTGTAGTTGTTTGTCTTTTCAGCTTTTTCCCAGTAAGGGGTCACCACAGCGGAACTCCAGTCCGTTAATGATTGGCAGTAGATTTTTATGAAATGCCAAGGTGCCAGCTCGATGCCCAACCTTCAACGAAGGCACGCCCATTTACGTACGCATGTCTTTCGAACGCTACCCAACCACGGGGAGGACATGCAGACTTCACACAGAAGGCACTCCCAAGCCACACCAAGAATCGAACGGGAGATCCTCTTGCTATGCGGTAACAATGCTAGCGCCGTACCACCGCGGCTGTAGGTATGGAAAAAGATAGGGGATTTTGTCCTACAAGATGGCAGTGTTGTACACATTTTACTATGAAGGTATGGGCTTCACATTGTTAAAAGATAGACACGCTAATTTTAAGTAAAGAATTTTTATACTTACTTTTTACAGCTAGTTTTAATTTTTGCATTTTACTTCGTGGTTCCTTCCAGTATATCTTTATGTTATGTGAAAGTTAACATGATCTTATGTGTAAGTTAACATGATTTTAGTTGCACTAGAGTTTTTTTACTGTTGGAATTGTTTTAACGATTAAATGATTTAATGAATTAATTAACTAATAAAAATCAAGGGTGTGGGAGGATAATATATATGAGTGGTACTGCAGCACATTTATGTTATCTGATAAAGTCCTTTTGTAAGGACAAAACGCAGAGGAATTGTGGAGCGTTTATGTACTGAATAAACTGGCTGCCTGATCCACGGAGAAGTGTAGTATAGGTTATTTATTTACCAGTACAGGCTTATGACCAGACCCTTCCGAATAAGCAAACATTCTTGAGATGCCAGTTCTAGACAATGTCCAAGCCTTACAGTGTTTCCTTTGTATGGTTAACTATTTGGGTAAGTTTGTATCTGACTTTAGTGTTCCTCTTTAAGAGAGCTGACATGCAAAAATGTTGCCTGGTCATGGTTGGAACAATACCAGAGAGGATTTTATAATTTCAAACAGCAAATTGCCAATCCACCTGCACTGAGATACTATGATGTCCACAAACCAGTAGTTCTTTCCTGTGATGCTTCAAAGTTTGGTCTTGGTGCAGTTATTCTTCAAGAAGGCAGACCAGTTGCTTATGCTGAAATGCAGTATGCTCAAATTGAGAAGGAACTTTTGGCAATTGTGTTTGCATGTTTGAAGTTCCATGATTATATTTATGGCTGAGCTATCGGGTCTATATTTTAAGATCGACGGTTGAAAACATCGAACAACATATGGTCAATGTCTTCAAACGTCGACCTTATAAAAAGACAAAATAAAAAAAAGAAAAAAGTACCCTAACAGCAAGCCCCCTGCACCCCCCGCTACTTATATATACCAACTTTGAGACCGCACTACATTGCAGTAAACAGAAATCTCCCCTTACAGAGATTTCCGTTTACACGCTTGAGATTTTGAGTGTTCGATATTCTCATGCCGACAATGTCAGATTCAACATTGTCAGCTTTCGAGAATATAATATAGACCCGAGCTATCCAGATCGAGACTGATCATCAACATCTAGTCACTATTTTAAAGAAACCTATGAATACAGCTCCAGCAAGACTACAAAGAATGATGCTCAGATTACAAAAATACAACTTCAAAATGGTCTATACAAAAGGCAAACTTCTTTATCTGACTGAAACCTTATACAGATCACCCAGAAACACCACAGAACAGCTTGATGCAAAGAATTTTGACTTTGATGTCATGGAAGTGCATAATTTTTCTACCATGAGACTTGCTTAGCTAAGAGATCATACAAAGTCTGATCCAATTTTGCAAAAGCTCAACCACTTCATCAATGTTGGATGGCTGTGAAAGCAATCTTGTGTACCACCAGAAGTGCAACCTTATTTTCCTTATAGAGATGAGATGCTGATGGAAGATGGTATCATTTTCAAAGGCCCTAAAGTTATTGTTCCTACTTCCTTACAACATGAATGCATTCAGATTTTGCATCGTGGACACCCAGGTTCTGAAGTTACCAAAAGAAGGGTGAGGGGACTAGTATTTTGGCATTCTCTGTCAAAAGACTTTGATAAAGTACTTTCATTATGTTCAGTATGCAATAGTACTAAAATGCATTTGCAAAAAAGAGCCACTTCAGCTAAGCCAGATTCCTGAACTACCTTGGTCAACAGTAGCCACTGACATATTTGTGTGGAACAATCTTACTTAGTGTTGGTAAACTCTTATTCAGACTGGTTTGAGATTGATTTGCTACCTAACCTGACATCCAGTACTGTCATTACCAAGTTAAAACGTAATTTCTTAGTCCATGGTAGTCCACACAAAGTTATTTTTGACAATGGTACCCAGTTTACCAGTCGATTATTTTCAGAAATTTGCAAAAAAGTGAAACATTATCCATATCATTAGCAGTCCGGAATACCCACAGTCAAACGGTTGGGCTGAACATGCAGGACAGAGTGCAAAGCAATTACTAGAGAGGTCAAAGGGTGACAATACTGATATCTTCTTGAATCTACTTAATCTCAGAAATATACCCTGTGATTACCTACTTGGCTCACCTGCTCAGAGACTTCTGTCTAGGCAAACCAGAACAACCTTGCCTATCAGTTCTAGTTTGTTGGTGTCTAATGCTAAAAACAACAGAGCAATCAAAGCACAACTGTTTAAGAAGCGTTCCTTTAAGAAGTCCAGCTGTGATAAAATGAGCAGATTTCTTTGTCCTTTGAAAGAAGGAGAGAGTGAGATGGAAATGGCAAAAGGCTTTGATCGATTTTGGCCAAATGAGAGGTATATGTGCCCAGCCAAGATCCTACTTAGTGGTATCTGAGGGTATAAAATGCAGGAGAAACCGCAGGCATCTTCTTCTGGTGTCTGAATCAATATCACAGCATCCTACTTATGATAAAGACTCTAGATCTCAGAGCAACCCAGACGATGTTCCTGTTGAAGAACATGTCTCACTACCTATGTTGAAGAACATGCCTCGCTACCTATTCCCATTCCTGATGATGTCCCAGATGTCCCCAAAGTTGAATATTCCTTAAAGACAGTCCCCGTTGCTAGATCCAATTCCAATTTTTATGTTACATGATCTGGTCGTATTTCTAGACCTAGTGTAAAATACACAGCAACCCGGACATGATTGTTTTATTTGTGTTAAGTTTTGTATGATTGCATGTCAAAGAGTTAGTTCTGTACAATTGCATGTCAAAGGATCATTTCTGTACAGTTGCATGTCAATGAATGTTGTCCTTTCAGTGTATGACCTATTTTTCAAAGAGGGAGGATGTAGAACAGAGCGTTTGTTGTAACTTTAAGAAGCATTTCCAAGTGTAGGCACGTGCATATAAATAGTGAGCACATGCAGGCAGCAGTGCCATTTTGAGAGAACAGCCAGAGTGTTAACATGTATGAGTGCAGTAGTCTGTCTGTTTATAAGTTTAAGTTACTAAGCCTTAATTCTGATGTATTTTTATATAGTAAAGCTGCTTGACCTGAACCCACAACTGTTTGTCAGTTTTATCCTGACAGGACGAGCAACAGTTTATAAATTTTATCTTTGTTGTTTACCTTATGTAGTAAGTTTGTAAACTCTTCTGTTTTTTCCTTCTATCAGCCATATGTAAAAATCCTGTTTCTGCACAGGTCCCTCAATAATGTTTTAATTTAACATTTAAAATGTTTAGCCTATTACATACTGAAGAATTACCAAAGCTGGATTTAGTTCCAGGTGGGTGTCTTGAAAGATGTCTGCTTGGAGATTGATTATTGTGGGCTTACGTGTTACATCATGCCAGATAACCAGCAAATTGGCTACTAAAAACATAATTAATTTATACTTATTGACAAATACTACTGAGTCACATGTCCCTTAATGTTTTACATTAATTGTTGTAAATTATATAATTTCAAGACATAAATCACAACACTGTATGACAAGCGAAACAGACATGAATTAACCTTGTGTGATAGGTTAATAGGTAAGTACTAGGCCATCTGCTGTTATGGGCCATTTTAAGCCTAGCCAAATTCCCTTTCAGAAGTGAAAATCAAACCTTTTACCTTGTTTCTGTGAGGGAAACACCTTAACCATTATACCAACCTATTTTTTTCATTGTGATGTAAACCTTGATTGTGGCACTCTCTGCAGTTATACAGATGTGTTGTTTGTTACATCATACTGCTCATTCAGTTGTGTTGCAGTGGATTACTATAAACATCTACTACTACGTAATATTGACATGGCTGTTAACTGTGGCATAACCCCTACCATTTACTCAAGTATTCATGTCTCTGTATATGATAAAACACTTTGTTCTGTATATTTATACTGTAGAGTTTTTTTTGCCCTGGGTCTGCTTCATACGTGAGTGCAGGATCATGATAACCTGGCCAGGAAAACATTAATAAATAATCTTTGTGTATATGTGGGTTACATAACAACATCCTTGAATTAAGGATGTACGTATAGCGCTGCTGGTTTTCACTCATTTCTCAGATGGCTATTGTTCATATATGTCCTGCTTATCTGTATATGCATATTTATATGTACATATATGTTTATATAAAGAAAGAAACAGAGATTTGCACACATAATTTATGTATGCACACACACACACACACACACACACACACACACACACACACACATGTATGTATACACATTCGTACAGTATATGTATGATTGTTTTAACTTGACTTTGATTTGGCAAGATCTGTTTAATGACGATCCTGCCTTGCCCTGTAAAATGTTACAATTCCCTAAAGGTAAAAATACTAAACAATAGAGTGACATTATTTCACCACACCAAAATATGCATATCCTCTCTCTAATCCTTCACGGAAGAAGAGCCTTTAGGACTCTTGAACTATTGACTTCTGGCAGTGTTTTCTAGCTTTTTCACGACAGAAATGAACATTTCAGAATAATTGTTCCCATAGGTTCTAGTAGTCATACCCTTGGTATGTATTAATTGTGCAAATTATGAGACTGGGAGATCCAGCTGGGCAGAGCCCATTTAAAGTGGAGGCCTGAGGAGAAAAGCTCTAGACATGCATGATTTACTAACAGAAAATCTGCAGTGTAAGTATAATTTCTGCAGACACAGTAATAAATATGTACACAAGAATATACAGCAGGTAATTATAATAATGTAGAGAACAGGTATGTATGTCAACAAGAAGTAATGAAATACTGAAGAATATATATACACTATTTACCGATCATCTGGCAGTCTTTTATTACTGCATCATTTATGATATAAAAACAAAACAAAAACAAATTCAAGGGTGTAGCATGCATATTATTGTGCTGAAGATGATACAAGTTCATGACACTGATATATACAGTGAAGAGCAAATGCATCGACAATAAACTAGATTTCCACTGGACAACTGCATGAAGTATGCCCAGACACAGTGGAGTAGGGGTATAATGTAGGTCAGAGCCATAAATAACAGTTGTAAATGTTGTGCAGGTGAAAGACAGATGGAGTTTGGTTTAAGCAATTGTATATTAAGTCGACATTATGGAAAGAACAGAAAGGGGAAGAATATAGGTCTAAAAGAATGAAGTAGTGAGTATGGAAGAAAAGTAAGGAGTGGGGAGGATAAGTGGGTAGTGAGAGCAAGACAGAGGAATTGTAATGTACTCTTTTATCTTCATTTCTGCTGGAGTTTACGTTTCTGAACCAAATATTTCTACAAACTTTTAATGTACTACTAACAATTTAGGCAGATTACTTAAACATTCCCCTAAGATCTTGTTGACTTTACCTGTTCTTGTTTATTATGTGTATAGAGAAGTACAAATTGAGGCTGAAGGTTACAGCTGTTCCCTTCTTAGGGATACCTGCATTGATGCATACTTTTGAAAACTAGCAGCACTGTTTCCTTCAGCAGTTGGTTAAAATAATAAACTCAAATCTGAGTAAATATATACCGCTGAAAACTAGCAGCAATGCCTACCTTAGCAGGTGATATGAGTAACTAACTCTAACCTGGAGATATATAAACCACTGAAAACTGGTGTTGATTCCTCCGCCAGCAACTGCTCTAAATAACTAACTGTTAAACCAGCATGCATATAAAGCTCTGAAAAACAACCTGCAGTCTCTCCCTCAACAGCTCTTCTAAATAACAGGTTTGAACCTGGATACATATAAACCACTGAAAAGTTGTAGCAATTACTTCTTCAGTAGGTGGTCTAAGTAACAAACTCTTAAATCTGGATACATATAAACTCCTGAAAGACTAGTAGCATGGCCTTGTTTAACAGCTAGTCTAAATAAACAGTTCTTAAACATGCACACTTATATTACCTGCAGAGCCACACCCATAACCAGTGACATTGTTCCAGTTGAACAGCATGGACATAGGAGTGGTAATCATAGATGGAGCTGCTGCTTGTCCTCACCTAAAAGATAACTGATATTCTTAAAGCTTGTGAATGTGAGAACATGTACTGATAGTAGAGCCATTCCTGTTTACTAATGTGTGGACAGATGCCCTCAGACCTTTGACCCCCTAGTGATGTCATTCCTAATTGCAGTATTACTTATCCTTATATTGTGTTGCAGTCTTTATGTACTGACTATTGCACTGTTCACTGGCTTGTTATTATTTTTGTTGTAGTCCTCATATTTTTTCTGTATGCAGATTTTCACCCTGGATCCCACCGGAAATAATGGGCTATCTTAGCTCAGATGGACTGTCCTAGTCAACAAAGTTAAATAAATAACCAAACCAACCAGCCAGTCTTAGGCTGACACAAAATGGTTGAACATTCTAAAAAAGAATGCCAGAATGATGTAAGGAAGCTGAATGAAGTAGAAGCATGTCTGTCTGTCTTCAGGCCTAATGCTTGTTTTATCACCAATTTGATTAATTGATTGATTGATTGATTGATTGATTGATTGATTGATTGCATTTGTTGACTGGGAAGGTCTGACTAGACACAGAGTCCCCTTTTCAGCTGGGGCCCAGGGGGGGGAAAGCTCCAAATGATTCTCATTATAGATTTGTACAGAGTGTACAAGTCTTTTAATGGTATTTTGAAAAGTCTGGATAGTAATGGACTCATTACATATAGTACATTAAGGCACAGATACAGATTATTGTTTTGAGCAAAGAGAGATGATGAGCATAATTCAGTATACAGATATAAACTTCAGTGGACCAACAGCATTGTATACTTCAGTAAGCAGTTTCATAATAAACACATAAAATAGACATAAAGTTGCATAAAAGCAGCATCCTTTTATGCTTTTTTTCTCCAATCAGCGGGTGTAGTAGACTAAAGACTGATCATTGAAGGAGAAGGACTAGAACTGACTGAAATTGTGAAAATGGATTAGAGGGAGGGGTGAATGTAAGAGGGATGACGTGAGTTGGAAAGTATATGTGTGTGTTGGGGGGCTAGTAGTCCATTATGGTGAGTGGGTAAGAGAAGAAGGGTTGTGAGAAACAGATGAGACGGAAGTAGTTGAAGGGTAGGAAGAAGTGAGGATTTATGCTTTGGTCTAGGGGTACTTATCTGGGGTTAGTGCAGGGGCAGAGCCAGAGATTCTGCAGGTATAACTTTATCTTCTGTTTAAAATGTTTGAGATGTTCTCTGTTTTGTGAGATGCTTTTCCAAACTTTGGTGACATAGTTTGAGAACAGACTGTAGCTTTATTGCTGGATTTAGTAATGTGGAGCAGCAGCATTTGGGTTGAGTGAAGGAATTTATTTTGTTTGTATTGCTGGACTAGAGTTGATAGAGATGGACAGTTTGTAGATTTATAGATGAGGTTATGAGTAGTCAGAAGTTGTATGCAAGATAGTAAATGGGGTATGTCAAGCCAGTTAAGTTATTTGAGTACTAGGCCATGGTAGGATTTTTGTGGGTGATTTACTGGTACCTTTGCTACTTTACGAAAGCATTGTATGAGCTTTGAGACCTGGGAGACATGTAAATAGGGGCTGAGTAGAAAAGTGTTTTAGATAGTAGGGTAGAGGCTAAGTATTTTCTGATGTGGTCAGTGAGGACATTTTAAACTGTGATCTGTTAGCAATAAAGCTATAACATCATGCAGTAGATGTTTCATCAAATTATGGAGTTGAGAGTTTTTGTAGGAGGATGGTGTGTGAGACTACATTGAAACCTTTGGAAAGGTCAAGAAAGAGGGCAGATACTAACCTTTCTTCATTTCTATGGGTATTTACAGTTTTAATGAAATATAGGGGGCTGCAGTAGTGCTATAATGGGGTGGAAGCTCTGCTGGGAGGGGGAGAGCAGGTTATTCTTGGCAGGGTATCGGCAGAGCTGGAATTTAATGCATTTTTCAAGAATTTTAGATAAGGGGACAAGATAGCAATAAGGCAGTAGTTACTAAGTTCAGTGTTATTTCCACTGTTATGTAGTGGTAGGATATAAGTTTTTCCATAGTGTTGGGATATCTGCTTCTGTGACTGAGCAGTTTATTAGTATGGAATTGAAACAGGCTATAGCCTCGGCAGCCATTTGTATATATTCAGCGAGGAGATTGTCAGGTTCTAGGGTCGTGGGATTTAGTTTTAATAGTAGTTTTTTAATGGTTGAGGTGGGAACTGGTTGCAATGAGAAGGGGGCAGAGTCACAGGTATTGCTGGGGATGGAGGGGGGCTAGTAGGAGGGGTGTGGTGGTTTATTAGGGATGTGACTAAGTTTATAAATTGTGTATTAAAGAGAGTGGTAGTGTTTTCTGTGTTGTTGGGCAATGTGGGTTTGGATTGGGTGGCATGGCCTAGTTTGAAGATTGAGGACAGTGGTACACAATGTCCCAAATAAATAAAGTCATGAGGTAGACATTCCTGCATATGCTACCTTCAGGGAGGGGATCATCTGTAAAAGATATGGGCATGTGCTCATTTAAACCATGATGCCATGCAGTTTAAAAATTTTGGTTGATAATACTTCTTCACAGGAAGCTTTTTCATAATGCACCTCACATTAAGAGAAAAAAAAGACACTCTGCACTGGTGCATTTGACTTGCAAAGCCAATACAAGTACTACCCCATATGTTTTTTTTTTCCCATGAATTTGAATGAAAGAAAATACCCTGTATGCTGTCAAAGCTAGAGTGTATAAACTAGAGGTCTTTTAGGAGACATGCTACCATGGATTAAATTTTGAACTCTTCCATTACAAGGTTTATAACCTTGCCTGGCAGAGGTGCCCCTCTAAGATTACTAAGGGTGTATGGTTAATCCTCAAAGTGGATAACATAAGAGCTAAAGACAGGACTTTACTGACATTCGCACATTACAATTCCTGCCATGTGGAATAATTACAGAAGTATTAGAAGTAAATGTAAAACAGCCACTCCTGACATTATATGTACTGAAATCTTTCTGGAAGGAGCTGAACACTTTACCTAAAAGGCATTGATGTAAACATCATTCATAAACTTCTGCTAATGACACAGATTTTTTTTTTAAATCTTGTAGCTTGCAAGCTTCTGATACAGTATCATGTCCCATACTTCTGCAGAAGCTCAGTCTGTTCGGTCTTAATCTTCAGTTTTCAGACTGGTTAATTGGCTACTTACTGGCTTATAAGTCATCCTAATGCTGGACAATACCATGTCTGTAGCAAGAACAGTGGCATGTGGTGTCTCCAAGGCTCTGTCCTTGGCCCAGTGCTATTCATGCTGTTTGTTTTGAGTGGCAGCGTTACGATTACCTACCCATATTACAGTAGGTGGACAGTGTTGCACTATTGTGATCACGCACAAGCTTTGCCCAGCATCCTACAAGCTGCACATGGCCTTTAATCAACTCAAACTTTGGATGCCTTCCTACACATGAATACCTGCAAGGCCTTGCCCATGCTGTGTAGCAGCATGAAGTACACCCAGGATCATGTGCTGCACTGCTACTGATTAACCCCAGTAGTGGAGTTCAAAGTCACTTAGGTGTAACATCTTCAGATATCTGGGGTTTCTGTTTGACAGTTCATTAATCTGTACAGAGAAATCCTCAGTAGCAGTCAGTAGAGCCTGTGCTAGACTGAGGCTCTTCTCTCACCTATAAGACTTCCTGACTACTATCTTAAGGAAAGCTCTAGCCAAAGCTTCCTTTGCATCGCGTCTCACTTGTGGAGGTCATGCTCTTTCCATGTGATGCCAGCCTGACTTGGACAGATTCTCATCAGTTTACAACAGAAGTTTTAGATTTACCTTGGCCGCACCAACAAAAGTACTGCACTGCATTAGACTTTGACAGCAAGTGATGGATGCCACACCAACATAGCTTATCATCTGACTTGCTCACTACCACATAATGACTCTGCACTTCTTTCCAACCTTTTTTGTGGCATAGCTGTGTTAAAAGTTGGAGATCCTCTGAAGCTTCAGTTTTAGCTGCCCCTCCTACCATCACCTAGATAAGTTAAGTTTGTTAATCATGCTAATTAATGTGATCTATACATACTAAAGTGTGTGTTGTTGCTGCTGTGGGTCCAGTGGTATTAATCAGCTAAGAAAATTTAAATGAATAAATATACAAATCTACAAATAAAATGGAACGGGAAAATGGTGAGAGTAAGGAGAGAGGAAGTGAGTGAAAACAGGAAAAGGACCGAGGTAATCATAATAATAATAATCATATTACCTTATAATAAATTAGCTTGAAGACAGAAGGAGATAGGTAAACACTCTTAAAAGGCAAGGCAGGCAAACCTTTCTCCATCCTCTTCATCGCTACATTTCATTCTTGCTCTTTCCCCACCTGTCCCATATCCTTTTGGATTCCGTGTCAGTCCCCCATTCTGATACTCTATCCTATGTGTCCATAGCCCTTTCTACACTGAATTATTTCAGAGATTCAGAGAGAAGCACATTCCTCAATCCGCTGCCTTCACTCCCGTCTCCGCCTTTGTCTTTCTTGTTCAGAATGACCCCTACACATCTAGCTAACATGATCTGGCAGTAGCACTTCAAGTTAAGGTCATATTCCTGCCACTCATTCCCATTCATCTTTCTATTGGTTTCTTCTGATCTCTTTTCAGCAGCCAGTGTCCTTTTCTTTGTATGGCCTCCAGACCTGTACTCATGTTGTACTCTGTCAAAGACCCTCTGCAGAGGAAACAGTATGTCTTTGCTTCTTGAGTGAGCTTCCCTAAGGATGCACACCAGCATTTGGTTTACTGCTACCATTGTCATTTCACTTTGCTCAGGTTGCCCATTCCAGATGTTAAGACTACTTTCAGGTCCTTTTCTTGAACTGTTGCCTTCAGTTTCACGCCCCTCCAGGTGATACAGCATAGCAAGGTTGTTGTGGCCTATATAATGCCTTTTGCATTTGTCTGCAATGAATTACTGCTGCTGCCTTTTTGCCCACTTGTTTAGCCTTTTTTTCAAATCCTTTCCTTGACTCTTTCACCACCATTTACATCTACATTTGTGTTTGTGCCATCAGCAAAGAGACTGATACTGTCCTGTCTTTCCTCAGTAATGTACAAAGCAAATATATAGAAGAATACTGGTCCTGACACAGAACTCTGCATAAATGTTTAATCACTTTGCGTATTCTTGACATTGTCCCTCTCACCACACCACTCTGTCCTACCATTCAGCCATGCAGATATTAGCCCTCTGTGTCCTACCATTCAGCTGTGCAGATATTAGCCTTCTGTGTCCTACCATTCAACTGTGCAGATATTAGCCCTCTGTGTCTTACCGTTCAGCCATGCAGATATTAGCCCTCTGTGTCCTACCATTCAGCCGTGCAGATATTAACTCTCTGTGTCCTACCATTCAGCTGTCCAGATATTAGCCCTCTGTGTCTTACCGTTCAGCCATGCAGATATTATCCCTCTGTGTCCTACCATTCAACCATGCAGATATTAGCCCTCTGTGTCCTTCCATTCAGCCATACAGATATTAGCCCTCTGTATCCTACCATTCAGCCATGTAGATACTAGTCCTCTGTGTCCTACCATTCAGGTATACAGATATTAGCCCTCTGTGTCCTACCACTCAGCCATGCAGATATTAGCCCTCTATGTCCTACCATCCAACCAGTCCTTCAGTCTTGCTCCTGCCTCCAAGCCTCCAGCTTTCCTATCAACCACCTGTGTAAGTCGGAGTCAAAGGCCTTGCTGATGTCTGGTGGACAATGTCTGTTGGTGTTTATTAAGTGCACTTGTAACCTAGTGATAAAACTGGATCAAGATAAACTGAAAGGTTCTTCTGGCCATGAACTCATGTCAGTTGCTGTCCTGGATATTGTTGTCCTGTAGGAGTGCTATCAGCCTACACTTCAGGATTCTCTTCATGACTTTCTTTGCCACTGCTGTTAAGCTAATAGGCCTGTAGTTTTATGGATTTTTTCCTGTCCACATTACACAAGAGTATCACACTTTCTATCTTCCAGTCCTCAGGAAATCCTGCACTTACTAACAGTGTGTTTAAGATATATAAGGGGAGCCTCTTCCCTGTCGACATTCCAAGTCAGCTTAGTTTTGCTATGTTGTGTCTCTGTTTTACCTTCTATCTGTTTCCTAATTCCCTACCTCCCTTCCCTCCTCCCTTCCAATACAGTGATCACTAAGCTGTGAATTTCCATCTCAGCATTAAATATTTCTGTCCTTTCTGCTCTACAGTGGAGTATGCACTTGGCATACAGCCAGTCTTTCTACTAGATCTTACCCCATTAACCCACCAGTCTCAAACCATTCCTACTTATTAACACTACAGCCAGCTATTATACTTCTTAATCCTTTCCGTCCTTTTTGTGCTGGTTGTTGGAACAGGTAACACTCTTTAAAAGGCTGCCTTCAACACTGTCTCCTGGCCTTTGTCTCCCACCTCACTGGTTCTGCTTCATACATCCTCAGCTCCCTTCTGTTTGAGATATTATTGGTACTTTTATTGCCATTTAAGTGAGAAACATTGTTAGTAAGGAGATCTTCAAAATGTTAGGAAATTCTAACAAGGAAAGCTTATTTAAGGCTTTACAGTGATGAGAATTGGAATATTTACCATGGGATCTAATTATACACTAGCTTAAATGTATGTTTATGGGTATAGGACTTTTAGTTTGTACATGGGAAGCTTACAGGAGGGTGGACAGCAGAAAGGTATGGATTGTAATTACTCTGGTATAGTGAACCATGAAGGTCCTAGGCCCTCTATATAGCATTCCAGTCCTCTGACTATGTTTGTGTTGACAGACTTGATATGAAAGTTACACTTGAGCTCACTTTGCCAGTTGCATGGCATAGAAGGATAAAGCCATGACAATGACCCGTATGAACCTTGATCAGCTAGCAGCCCCAGTGCCGGAGGAGCCAGCAGAAGAAAACAGTGAGTGAGTGACCACCACCTGTTTTCCCAACCTTGGAAGGGGGAAGTTGGATGAACTACATCACCACTGGCACCTACTGAAGAGAGAGGTTCATATGGAGCAGTCTTAGTTGCATTTGTGTAATTGCCATAATTACATACATGTAGAAGTATGTATGTGCATCGAGGAAGGCATTGCAGGCCCTTTTGTCTGTGAACATGAGCACACTTTGTGGGGGAGTTGGTACAGAAAATGAAAAAATTCCCTGATGGCTTCCCAGATGATATTCTCCCCAACACTAGCTGTCTTCCCACTAAGTAAGGTAATAAGTAGGCATGATAGTAGCTGGAAGGGCTGGATGATCACCAGACATTAAGAAGATAAAAAGCAGGCTAAAAAATTATCCAAGAGGACTCTGATAAGGATTGCAGTTTTCACATCCTCATTTGCTAAGTGATCTATGGAGGTAATAAGAAAGCAACAAGTGGAGAATAGGCTGGTTTAATTCAAAACAGCACACTTTTTTGTTAAGACATTTAATTTCTGACTCAAGGAAGAGAATCAGAATTGAAAGTTGACTATAGAGCTAATAACAGTAGCCAACAAAGCAACAATGAATTGTGATGGTACTGCGTTAGCCTTAGAGTTCCACAATGTTTCCATGTCTTGTCAGGCACAAAGCCCTGTGGAAAACATAGAAGAACCAGATAATGGAAGCATACATTTCAACTCCTTTCCTCAAAAATTCTGGACAAAGTCAAAAGTAATGAAGAGACTAAAGTCTCAAAGTAAGAACAATGTTTAAATATTCACTTAAAAAGTTAATAAGACAACAGGTTTTGCATCAACTTGCATTTCCCGATAAGTATGATACCATAATCCTCAGTGATTTACCAGGAAATCACACATTTTACAAAGGACAAAGGCAAAATCAGGAAAACCTGATAGGTATCTTACCTCTCAACTGTCCAGAATTTTCCAGATTTTTGCCTCATATATTTGATCTATTCCTCATAAAATGTGTGGTTTTCTGGCAAATAACTGGGGATTAAAGTTGCTAAATAATGATATACATTTGAGTTTCAGACTTCATATCCTTCAGAAAAATGCATGCTGACAGAAATAGTTATTCTAGCAATTTTCTATGTTTACAAGAGCAATATCGTCATTTAAGGCTTTTTCTAGCTTTCTTACATTAACAGGTTGAGAAGCATGATGGGTATGAATGGGGGAAGGGGATACCCCCCCCCAATGACAGCTTGATATTTATTTGTAAAGTAGTTGTTGAACTATTGGGCAGTCTTTGAATAGTCCAGGTCCAGAAACATTGTTTAGGGGAAACTGGCATTTTAAGTACCTGTGACAAGTCAAAAGGTAAATTAGCAATAGGATTGTCATAGTTGAGCAGGTATGTCAAGAAAAATTGTGGTAAATCCATAGCCACAATGGAGTCCATTGTCTGATAGTAAACTATGAGTGTTGATATATGTGGAGCCCTGAGGAGTACATATAAATTACTCCAATATTTTAGAATGAGAACACGGGTGGGAGGGCTGTGAGATAATAATCACTGTCTGAAGCTGACACCTCACTCTTATATAGAGGGATAGTTATTGGTGAATTTCATATCCCTGGAAGTATGTTTTTCTTTTCAAGTGTACAATGGCTTAGATCAGAGAAAGGAAATGAGATGATGGAACAGCTGCCTTGCTGTGACAGGAATTCAACAACTGGGGGGCTAGGTTTAAGATTTAGCAAATGTTTTTTGATTAACAAACTTGGACAGTTTGAAGACTTGGAAGTTACAAGTTGGAGTACTAGCGGCCATTGCTTTGGTGAATGTGGAAACTGTGTTGTTTAGTACATTGCAAACTGCAAATTTCAGCTATTTCTGCAGAACTCAACAGAAAAAAATGGAATGGGCTATGTTGTACCATGGTGTTAGTAGGTGTTGCAACCACTAACAAGAACTGGTCTGAATTGCTTCTGTCACTGCTTTTGATAGGCAATTAAGTGTTGTCCTATGCTCTTTATTAACATAATCAGTGTACTTCTTTATCCTGTTTAAAGAGAACAAAAAAGCAGTGGTTCTGTTTTGTGATGTAGATAACACAGTCTGTCTACAGGACATGTGTACATTAATATGAAGTGTGATCCACGAAAAGGACCTGAATTTGACTCATCGCTAAGTTATAGGGTCCAAATTTCTAAGGGTGGAAAGAAAGGAATAGGTGCCACTTTTATCTTCAGAGTTCAAGAACAGAGAGAGAGATTGCGAGTCCCTCCAGGGACTGAGTATGAAATTGAATATATTGTCACTGACCTTTCTGTTATTTTTGCAGAAGAAGTAATGATGCCCTTTGTAGATCTTCCCCAGTAAGTACAGGCAGGTAGCCATTGATTACTTCCTCCATGATGTTAGCAACTGCAGTATTTTCAGATATAGATACAAAGATACAGCTAAGTGTGCATCTTTTGCTAAATGTATTGTCTCATAGGGTAGGTGGTATAATTAGCTGTGTCAGTCCAAATGTACATTTGGTGGAATGGGAACCTGAAGAAACCTATAAACTGATGTTGAAACTCCCACTAATTATAACTTCTTGTTTAAAGTTATTTGCAAGTCACTGATAGGGATTTTCAGCAATATCACTGAGTCTGGTTAGAACATAGACTAGATGTTCTTCGTGTTTCACTGTTGCAGTCATCACATTTGGGTTATCCTGCCAGGGGTAGCTCTCAGTTGGCCCAAATACCAGAGGCTTAGTATTTCTGCATCTGTTGATGTCGCTCCAGGACTGAAGTAATGTCGTCAGTGGTATAAAAACAGGCAGCCGACGCCATTACATCAGCCTTTCTTGCCAAGGAGCCTGAAACAGAAGCAGTTCGCATGAGTGTCAGTTGGCCGCTACGTTAGTTTTCATTTCCGAATTGAAGTTGAGGTCTTCTAAAGCTAAGTACCCCTCTGGGGATCCTTTTTTCTTGCTCTAACCTATGTCAGAAAAAGTTAACAATTGTCTCGCCTGTGGAAAGCAAATACCACACTGAGACATCCATTCTTACTGCGTCACCTGTTTAGACCCAGACCATGATGTCCCCCGCTTTCACTTTTGTGCTTTGTTCAACGCCAGAACTATATGTCATTGGGCCTTTGTTGTAGCTAGATATTTTCGCTCTCAGTCCTGGAATTCCAATATGGCTTCGGTAAGCTATCCGACTACCGATCTTATGAAAAAATGTAAAGACAGAGACAGACCGCACAGGTCCAAAACTGCCAACGATGCTTCTGTTACGCTAGCCGTCAGATCTCTGGTCCGCAGTGAGGCGCTTTCACAGCCCCTGATGCTCGCTTCTGTGGATTCGCAGGCTGCTACCGAGACTTTTTCAGAGTCTGGTATGCCACAGGACTCTTCTTCAACTAAAGATCCTGCGGATGTCTCTACCTTGGATGGGTCCAGAGCTGCTGAGCAGGCACCGGCTTCTGAGGAAGTACTTCGCACTACCGATACTCGACACAGACCAATGACTTCTTTCACGTCTTCAGTTCTTTATAAAACTACCGACTTTCTAAGGCCCAGGGTACAAACCACACCCAAAACACAACGACTCAAGCTCAGGCACCTGCTTCCTTGCCTCAGTCTCAAATGCTTAAAATGATGGAAGACCTTATTAGGGGAAGCCACGATACCCCTTCCAAAAGAAAAATAGACTTGTCCCTAGTAGTTTTATGTGAACAGGAATCCAATGACTCTTACGCATCTGAATATGAAGATATGCAACCCCTTTCTGCTTATGAGGATTCTGATGCACAGGAATCCATTCCTTCTGCCTCTCCACCCGAGGATTTTTCATTTGGGGAAACGCTACATACTTTAAGGGAGCATTTCCAATGGGAATGTCAGGACTACCCTCAGTCAAAAAAGAGACTCAGGGAATTCTTAGATCTACCACAGCACAGACCTTTGGCCATTCCTCCTGTCCTGGATGTGGTGGGTGATGTTTTTATGGAATCCAGTCTGACTCCTGACACCCTGACAGGTATTACAGAGTCCCTGACTCGCACAAATTTCTTTTCAGAAATCCTACTGCTGACCCTGAGGTCATTTCTCAAAGACCTAAAGGAATCAAAGCAACTTCAGCTAAGAATCCCATCCCCTCAGATAGGGATTCCTGAGCATTAGACAGATGGGGTAAAAAAGTATACACCTCTGCTACTCTTGTTATTAGAGCATTAAATTGTCAGTTCCTCATGCTGAAATATCAGCAACATACCATGGAACTCCTCAAACAAAAAATATCTTCTTTTCCTGCTTGTGCAGAAAATAAAGAATTACAAGAGTTAATGCATTCTGCAAGTCAAGTAACTAAGCACACTTTACAATGTGGTTTTGATGCCCTAGAAGCATCTTGCAGGACAGCAGTCACTGGTTCTGTCCTTAGAAGGCATGCTTGACTAAAGGAACAGACCTTGCCAGACCATCTCAAATCCAAATTATTGGACACACCCTTGAACAAAGACAACTTATTTGGCACCAAGGCAGAAAAGGTCTTAAAAAAGATGGAAGAAAAAGCTAAATTTATGCACAGTTAAAGACTTCTTACAGGTCCAGCCTCCGAGGTTCAGTACACATTGCCCCCTCAAGCACTGGTCCTTTCCTGCCCCCTCCAGGCCAGCTCAGCTCAGACCCAGGGGAAGCAGACCCCACAGACAATAGCCCCAGGGAATGCAGAGATTTAAGCAATGAAGTTCCTCCTCTTCAAAAACAGGGAGTGCAAAACCACCCCCTTATGGTAAGAACTCACAATGATTTTACACTTCCACCCCCTACCTCTGCCCACCTGCTTGTGACCCTAGGAGGAAAACACTCCTTCCACGCAAGCAACTGAGCCACCATTACCAACGACCGATGGGTCCTCAACATAGTGTCCTAGGGATGCAAATTTTATTTCCACACTCCGCCAACCCCATAAGGGTTCCCAGATCTTCCGCCAAACCAGTGGGCAGAGGCCAGAAAGCAAGTTCTGTCCCTGCTCTCCATCAGGGTGGTACCCAGAAAAGAGGACACATGGCACCCATCCTCGATCTATCCATTCTAAACACCTTTCTGGTGATACCAAAATTCAAAATGCTCACCCTCCAGCAGCTTTTAACAATGCTTTCCTAGGATGCTTGGCTAGCCACCCTAGACCTAAAAGAGGCCTACCTACACATCCCAATCAGGAAATCATGCAAGAAATACCTACGTTTTAGGGCAGGATCTATGCACTTTCAGTTCTCTGCGCTTCCCTTTGGCTTATCCACTGCTCCCAGAGTTTTCTCAAAATGTCTGGCACCTGCCATTGCTTTCTGCGGATAAATAAATATTCAAATTTGCCCATACTTAGATGACTGCCTGATTCAGGCAGACAGTCAGGAAAAGCTGCTACAGCACCTGCCTTTTGTAAAGGACCTACTGACCTCCCTGGGGTATACTATCAATAAAAATAAATGAAAAGTAGCCCCCACACAAAAAATTGTATTCCTGGGAGCAAGCCTGGACACAGCATCCCAGATGGCATTCCTTACTCCAGAAAAACAAGCCTACCTGACAGGCTACTTCTCTCAACTAGCCACCAGAACCCAGTTATCTGCATGGCAAATCCTGCAAGCTCTAGGGTTCATGGCTTCCTGCATTCTACTCATTCCATATGCCAGACTGCATATGAGGAAACTTCAGTGGTAGCTAAGAAGCCCTTGTCAACACTCTCAAGACCTGGAAACTCTCATACCAATGATACCTTGTCTAAGGTAAGATTTTCTTTGGTGGGCAGCAGCATGCAACCACAACAAGGGACTTCCCTTCTCACAGCCCCACTCCTCCCAGACCCTTACCATAGATGCATCAGACTATGCCTGGGGTGCACACTTGGATGGCAGGTGCATTCAGGGCCATTGGAGCCCAAATCAAATACATCTGCACATCAACCAAAAAGAGATGCTCGCTGTTCAGCATGCCCTGACAGCTTTCAGACCCCTACTCTCCCAGGGGCCTCTACTGATCAAAACAGACAACACCACAGTGATGTGGTATATCAGCAAGCAAGGAGGGACTCACTCTTATCCTTTCTGCAGGCTCGCCATGACCCTTTGGCACACGGCCTCAGCCATGCAACTGCACCTGCTAGCACAATTCCTTCCAGGCTCCCTGAACTCTCTGGCAGACAACTTAAGCCGAAACCTGCTAGACCCACACAAGTGGCAGCTAGACCACAGAACCTTCACCCTTGTAACCCGGAAATGGGGCACCCCGAAGGTGGAGCTCTTTGCCTCCCACTCCAATCATCAGCTCAGCACATTCTGCACCAGGGAACCTCACAGGAAGGCCTGGAAAGTGGATGCTCTATCCTTCCAGTGGGTAAACTTCTCTGTCTATGTATTTCTCCCTCTACCACTCATTTCAAGGGTACTGCTCAAAATAAGGGAGGAAAAACTGAGTGCAGTCCTGATTGCCCCAGACTAGCCATGCCAGCACTGGTACCCACTGCTGCGCAGCCTGTCACCCCTGCCACCATGGCACCTACCTCAGATCCCAACACTCCTGACCCAGAGGAATGGAGAATTCATGCATCCCCAATTGCAGACCCTCAGCCTGGCAGCCTAGCTTATTCCCTGACCTCTCCTCAAGCTGCCAGCCTAAGCAAACAAGTCATAGATGTTATACATGAGACCAGATGCCCCAGCACTAGAAGATCCTATGCTGACAAGTGGAAAAGATTTTGCACCTGGATCCAGGCTAAGGGAGCCAAAATGGCACAGCCCTCCCTACCTTTCATCCTGGATTACCTAGCATACCTACTACACGGGGGTCTATCCTTCTCTTCTATTAAAATTCATGCCTCTGCCATCTCTGCTCATTACAGCACAGAGCCACCTCTCTTCTCACACCCTCTCATCAAACAGTTCCTATGAGGGCCTAACAACTTAGGCCAACCCAGAAGAGCTCCTACCCCAGCTTGGGACCTTAACTTTGTGTTGGAAAAGATCACACTACCCCCCTTTGAGCCTGCAGCTTCAGCAGAGTTAAAATTCCTCTCTTGGAAGACAGCCTTGCTTCACGTCATCACTTCAGCTAGAAGTATCAGAGCTACAAGCACTCATGGCTGTAGAGCCATTCATCATTTTCCATGCTGACAGGGTCTCCCTCAGGACTAATCCATCCTTCATGCCTAAAGTGGTGTCTGGTGTGGCTCTCAACCAATCCATTCATTTGCCCACCTTTTTCCCTAACCTACAAAACAAGGCGGAAAGGATTCTGCACTCTCTATATGTGCACAGACAGCTCAGATTCTATCTGGACAGGACTACATCTTTTAGAAAAACTGATCAATTGCTAGTCAGCTTTGCAGCAGGGGCAGAGGGCAAAGCCATATCCAAACAAACAATCTCCAAATGGATAGCACACTGCATCCATTTCATGCTACAAACAGCATGGGAAACTGCCCCCATAGGGGGTCAGGACACATTCCACCAGGGGAACCTCCACTTCTGCAGCTTTTCACAGAGGCTGCAACATGGACATCTGCTCATACCTTCACCAAGCATTACCACCTGCCTATCTTCTCCAAATCCAGGGCAGGCTTTGCCACTGCAGTCTTGCAGGGTAGCCTTAGCCAGCCCCCAGTCTTCTTGACTGCCTCCACCCTTTTCTTCAGCTTTGGGAATCAACCCAAATGTGATGACTGCAACAGTGAAACACACATGAAGAACATAGTGCAGTTGTCTACACTTAGTCCTGGTTTCCATCCCTCCATCCCCCTTGTCTCACTCTCTATCTCTCTCTCTCTCTTCCTCTCTCCTTACAGGGAATTTTTGGTATTTACTTTCTACTGGTGGTGTTCTTCCACCATAACCTAGCTCCCTATTTGGTGCTCCTAACAGGGTAAGAAAAACTGATGTAATAGCGTTGGCTGCCTGTTTTTATACCACTGAAGACCTGACGTCAGTCCTGGAGTGACAGCAACTGACGCAGAAATACTAAGCCTCTGGTATTCGGGCCAACTGAGGTCTACCCCTGGCAGGATAACCCAGATATGATGACTGCAACAGTGAATACACTAGAACATCTACATTTATGTTGTGTACACAACTGTACTTTCTTTTTATGTACGTGTATGTATAGGGAGGAGGACCGACACTGTACATGCCAAGTGTTGGAGCTGACTTGGCAAGAAGATACTCTGTAGGCAGTCTTTTTGAATGATGCCACCATCAGTCCCTTTGCATTGTTTGTTTTGAATTCTTGCAGTGTTTTACTGCTAAGTATGTCATATTGTAATGGATTTTCCATGACAACTGCAATGTCAGGATTGTAATGGGAAAGCCTTTCTTGCAGCAATGGCAGTTTGTTGGATATACTGTGGGCTTTAATATGTTCAGGTTTTACAATATGGCATTTATACTTAGATGTGAATATGTCTGTCTGAATGGTAATCCAGAGTTAAGCCCTTGTTTGAAGTGAGATAGTGTGGTGGTTTGTGTACTTTTAGTAGACTATATACCAGGATGTATGTATGGATTTAACTTCAGTTTTTAATAGTGGCTTGCTTGGCATCACATCAGATGGTGTGCAGGGAACACATGGTGTATGAGAAAGGTAAATATTTTGGCTGTTACATTTCTAAGTGATTAACAGAAAAGGTGCCCCTCAGAGAGAGAGAGAGAGAGAGAGAAAGATAGAGGAAGTAATGTAAGGTAGTTGCAGTAATAGTAGTAGTTGTGCATGTGGTGACAGTGTGACTGTGTTATGCATGAAAGTGGATGATGTATGACAAGGGAGGGGCTAGCTAAGCATGTAATTTGATACTGCTCTAATGTTAAGTTTTGGTAATGTAATTAACAGAGGGCGTGAGGTATGGAGGGCTCCCTCCAAAGTTAGTGCAACCAAACCTAGGGGTAGCTGTGTTGTGGGTAGAGCCTGTTTATCTCAGTGACTGGCTGCATGTGCAGAAAAAATGCTATGTGTCTAAAAAAGCAGACTAAGGCATCCCCAGCCTTGGAGTTTATGTTAATTGAGTGGCCTCAACACTGGAAGAGAGTTTAAATAAATTGTTTATTCTTTAGGGTCTGTAAACAGTGCACCATTGAACGTTCTCTTGGTACTTCTGTGGTCAGCAAGAAGCTTCCTGTGAGGTTTGCTCTGTCTGACGGACTAACCTCTGCTGCCAGGACAATAATTCAAACTCTTTAGATGACTACAGTGAATCTGATG
>NC_056733.1:520863195-520988195 GCF_019279795.1 Protopterus annectens
GCATCTCAACATTCGCAGAGCGGACACCTGCAGCTGTAATACAAAGGGAATAATATTGGACTACACATCTCCATGGTATCAGCTGGTTGAAATCCTTACATACATGGGTAAAATGTGACTTACTCAGTAGTGGGGCGTTGGGCATTTGCCGGGCCTCCTGGATCCAACGGTTCAATTGGTCCTGCTTGCGTCTCTTCAGGTCCGCATGGTGGTGACGGACCTGCTCACCAGTGCGTGGTATGCCAGTAGCACTGGTCAGATCACGAGCCAACTGGTCCCACGCCTCTGCCCTATATACTCCCCATGAGACCTGGCCCTGCATGAGTTGGGCCTCGTGATTATGGACAAGGAGCCAGACCATGTATCTGGACTCCTCAACGCCCCAACGCTGTGCTCGAAAGCAACGTCCCTCACCTACTCCACTCATGCTGACTGCAAGTCTGTTCTACAATCAGTTATGCTGTGTATTCCCACCTATGGGGCTTATATATGCCGCTTTTCCCGCACATTTCTCTGATTGGCCGTTTTGGAATTGTATCTACTTCACTGTAAATGCTTTCTCATGCTCCATTCTGGGTTTTATCCCATATATATGCTATTTCTGCATTTCTAGGTATTGCTGTCATGGCCTGGTGGTTTAGTTCCTTGACTGTAGTGCATGGTATCCTGGGTTTGAATCTGGCAACTGATTTTGCTTTTCCTAACAGAAATGAGTTGAGGACCTGTCAATCAAACATGCCAAAAGCACTTTTAAGCACTTTAAACCTGTTCTGCGCTCGTTTGCGCGGAGGTAACGCATGCGCACTGGCAGTTAGCCTGTGGGAGCGGCGCAAACGGTGTGCGCTGGGATAAATCTTAATTGGCTAGCGATACACATGTTCAGCTAATTGCACACAGTTTCAGCCTGTTTACCCGCTGCTTGGCAACGGGCACGCAGTTTGCAGCTTTTTAAACACTACTCAGCTACGGGCACTCTGTCTCACGGCAGCTTAGCTATCAGTACATTTCTGACTATTTTTATTCTTATGTTACTTCAAAATGCTCTATTTCATTCCATTTTACAAAAGGGAATACATTTACATTTGTACAATACTGTCAGGGGGCTTTTTAGTGCTTATTTACAAAAAAAAAAGGTTGTTGTAGGGGCTCGAACCCTGCCTGCCTACTCTTAGGGCGGCTACTCTACCACTAAGCTATTATTTCTTGGCTTACTTTGCATATTTAGTTCTTATATCCTTTTCCACTGACTGCTAACTGTGATTGCGCTAGTAGCACACCCGCGCACACAGTAGCAAACATTTACGGGGTTTAACAAAAAAAAAAAAGGTTTTAATTTACTTTTATGACATCTCTTCACTTTATACACTGATGGCCAGTCGGGGCATGTGTTGTATAGTGTGTTTATTCACATTTTCATGGCCTTTCGTGGCTGTTTACTTTCAGCCATTCTAGTCTTCCGGGGGCGTGTCCACTTGCAGAGCTTAGCCTACAGACACGCCCCCTACTCTCTTACACGGACCGTGTAAGAGTTACTAGTGTGATTCAGCATGCCTCATGCACCTCATGCATATGCATGACATGCTGACATCACACAGTTTAACTGCAGCCTCCATGTAAGAGTTATAACTCTTACACGGAGGCTTCCTGAATCTGGCCCTATGAGTTAAAATACTTATCATTTTAAGTAACAGGCCAATACTTCATACAGATCAAATGGTAAAAATACTAAAAAAAAAAACAATATTGCACTTCAGTATTACATTTCCAAGTTTTAAAAATACCAAATGCAAATTTAAAAGAGCTTGGTATAAAAATTAGTAAAACAAGATGTCTCCCAGATTGTACATTTACAAGAACAAGGAAATCCTACTATTTAGTAAGTCATTACAAGTATATTTAATAGACAGGTTACAATTTAGTATAAATAAACAATATTGCCTTCAAATTTCAAAATGTTTGTTAAAGTGGCACCACAGTTTGTATGTGTGGTTTCAAATAACCCAGTGTTAATAGTAAAAGACAAAGACAGAATATGACATTGCCCATAATTGGTGGGACATATTCAGAAGATGGTTATCATCTGGGTACAAATTGCTAAACTGGTTAATACATCCTGTGTCAATAGTTTTAGGAGTCTAGATGTGTACTTATCCTTAATGAAGATGGGTGCACCACCTTCTTTGGTTCTTTCATGCTCAGTTTGTGTTCTGACTGTATGGAAGGCATTGTAGCCCTGCACAGCTGGGGTGCATTCCCTACCTTTGAACCATGTCTCAGTGACTGCACAGGCATCAGCATCTTCCAAAGTAAGGAGTGCTTCCAGGGAGTGCAGTTTCTTGTTTAGACTCCTAGCAATAAGCAGCAGTAACTTGAGTTCATCTAGACAGGATTTTGTTATGTTGGGAGGCTGGTTATTTTGACACTGCCTAAAAAAGGCACAATAGGGGTGGCTAATGCCTTTGCCAGATTCCAAAAACCTAGAGAAAATTGAAAAGAAAGGTACAGACCATCTTTGACAAAAAAGCATGGCATGTCGACCATGTCTTCCCAGGCTGACAGATGGTGGATCCCCTTGGACTGACACCAGAAGCTAAGCCAATTTTTAAAGTCAGTCATGTATTGTAACATCATCCCTGGAGAAGGTAGCATGTTACTTAAGGCTAGGCTTATACCTGCCTGTGACACATAATCTGAGTGCTCAGTCATGTCTGTCTTCATATAGTCCAATGAGGTACATCCCAAGTCATTCAACCCCACATGGACTATGATGGAGTCATACTGGTACTTGTGGTTGAGTGACTTGAGTGCTTAAGTGACTTCACGGATCCTGGAAGCTGACAGGTTAGATCAGCACACTTCTGCCACAAGGATGCAGAAAAATGGGTCTATATTAAAATCACAAAGTCTGGCAATATCAAATACGATACTGTTGACACGAGAATACCGAAAGCGCACTACATCGAATGTTTAAATGGAAAATCTCCATAGGGGGAGATTTCCATTTACTTCAATGTAGTGCTTTCTCAGAGTTGATATATTTAAGTAGGGGGGTGTGGGGGTGCAGGGGGTCTTGCCCCCCTACCTACACATTATTTAGGTTTTTTTTTTTTTAATTAATTTTTTTTTTATTTCGATGGTTTAAGACTTCGATCACTAAAGTTCGATCTTTAGTGATTCGAAGTTTTAAACCTTTGCAATTATAATATAGACCCCAGAAAAACTCCTTCTTAATGTAGAATAGCTGGTTTGGAGTCCAAGTGTAACAATATCACACAAACTACCTACAACAACCATATAACTAACAGATACAATGTAATACAGTGCAGCTTACTACTTAAAGCAGCAGCAGACAGTATGTATATATTTTTTAAATTGCTAAACTATAATCACAATATATTAGAGAAGTACAAAAAAATACTTGGAGCCCTTTTGTGTTTTTCCCAGCTAGACCAGGTAAACACCTACTGCCACTAGATGAATAATCCCAGTCCTCCTAATGTAAAAGCACAGTAAAGGAGTGTCCGGAGTGAAGTGCTACCACAAATACACATAAAGATCCAGATATAGCACTGTAATTTAAACAGCTTGTAAAAGTGTGATTATTCAATAAAAGTACTTGGCTTTGTATAAAAGAGCCAAGAGTCACTCAGTTGTACAGAATTTATAAAGGCACTAAAAGTAAGATAAGGTGATTAGTAAGCCCTCCAGCCAATAAAACTGCACGCAAAAACTCAAGTGTTTCCCCCAGCCTAAACAGACTAGGCCTCCCAGTGCACTAGATGGAAAATCAACTGACCTCTTGATGTAAAAAGAAGTGCTTGCTAGAATCTTAAAATACACTACTTTAACCAACAGCTAACTAGATAATGAATTCAAACCAAGTAAATCACTAGAACAGACAATGATGAGGCACAATGCACTTTTTCAATATAAGCACAAAAACAAATAAAAAATTCAAGATATCAACAGCAGTGTAGAAAGGGAGGAGCTTATCAAACTCAATTTACAGTAGGGGTGGGCAGCTTAAAATCAAGAGGTTTAAAAAGGTGATTAAAAAAGGTGGGAAAAACTAGCAGGGAATCACCAGCAGTGCTTTAGTTTATGCAGGCTTGAAAGCTTTCTAGAAAAGAAAAAGGCCCAGAAATTCACTTTGTATTTAAGTATAATTCAAGAGACCTGTCTATATTCCACACTGATCAGACCTATTATCAAATGTAATGTTCCTTTAGGATGTATCGTACAAGGCATATTAAACTGGAAATACGACAGAAGCTCCGGAAAAAAAATGATCACTGGCTGAAAAATCAAGAGCTACCAAGTGAGGCTGGAAATGCTTTCTCTTTTATTCAGTGTTCTATGGACTACTTGGGGTGATCTATACCTTTCCTTTTGAGCCATCAGGGATCCAGTTGTCCAAGACCTCTTATATTTCTACAGATCAAATGGTCACACTAACACTAGAACTAGGGATCTAAATCTGCTTCAGCCAATAAACAAAACACTGTTGAGAGACAGATTCATCACATAATGCGTACCCTTTCTCTGGAGCAAACTTCCACTCTAGATTAAGCAATGCAACACACCATCTGTTCTCATAAAGGAGGCAAACAAGCCAAAAAAGACAACTCAAGAAAAAAGCACGGTTGCAGACTGGATAAGAGAAAAAATATATAATTTAATTAAGTGCTTTCGTCAGTATTACAGTGACTTCTTCAGAATAACCAAGTCAAGCACAATCACATCTTAAAATACATAAAATTAATTAGTGTAATTAAACACTTAAATATGACATCACAAATTAAAATTTAAAATTTAAAAAGACAGACTCCCTAAAATGCCATGTACAAAATCTTATAGGTGTAACTGAATAAATGCAGGATAGCCACAAAATATCATATGTGCATAAGTATCAGACAACCTAAATACTAACTATCAATGCAAGACATAAACATATATATATATATATATATATATATATATATATATATATATGCAGATTAAAAACTAAATACATGAAAATTGTAGTCAAGCTATTACTGTGTCTTTGTATTGAACAATAATACTATAAATGAAAATCTGCTTTTAATTTCAAAAAAACTTATGAGGGAAATTCCGTCATTCAAACCTGGGGTAGTAATGGCATTTACCCTCAACTGCCATAACAACTCTTTGAATTCAATCAACAAATCAATGGGGCCACCCCTTTCATCCCCTATGAGTTCCAATACAGCAAACTTAAATTGATGCCCTGGATAACTATTAATGTGTTTTGCAAGTGTGTTGTTTAAATTACCTTTCCCAATGTCATACATATGCTGGTGTATGCGTGTTCTGAATGCATTCTTTGTCTTTCCTATATAAAAACTTGAACACGTCTGGCATACACCAGCATATACTACATTCTTTGAACTACATTTGTATTTCTGGTGAAACCTAACCCATCCATATCCCTTTATGATCTATAATTTATGTAGTCTATAAAAAGGATACTACCTTTAAAATGTATTGGAATAAAACAAAAATCAGAATGACAGCTATGGTCTAGGTAAGATGACCAACTGTGGGCATTGCACTCAGTGCAAATATGTACTAGAAGGTGACAAAGTTTTTATAAAGGCATATGGATGGGTTAGATTTCACCAGAAATACAAATGTAGTTCAAAGAATGTAGTATATGCTGGTGTATGCCAGACGTGTTCAAGTTTTTATATAGGAAAGACAAAGAATGCATTCAGAACACGCATATACCAGCATATGTACGACATTGGGAAAGGTAATTTAAACAACGCACTTGCAAAACACATTAATAGTTATCCAGGGCATCAGTTTAAGTTTGCTGTATTGGAACAACTCATAGGGGATGAAAGGGGTGGCCCCATTGATTTGTTGCTTGAATTCAAAGAGTTGTTATGGCAGTTGAGGGTAAATGCCATTACTACCCCAGGTTTGAATTACTTCATTTCCCTCACAAGTTTTTTTAATTAAAAGCAGATTTTCATTTATATTATTATTGTTCAATACAAAGAAAAAGTAATAACTTGACTACAATTTTCATGTATTTAGTTTTTAATCTGCATATATATATATATATATATATATATATATGTTTATGTCTTGCATTGATAGTTAGTATTTAGGTTGTCTGATACTTATGCGCATTTGATATTTTGTGGCTATCCTGCATTTATTCAGTTACATCTACAAGTTTTTGTACATGGCATTTTAGGGAGTCCGACTTTTTAAATTTTAAATTTGAAAAGGAGGCAAACAACTGGATGGGTATCAGCAAGTTCACTGCTGGTATTACTGGCCAGTTGCTCCACAGAAGAAGGGGGGGGGACTGGCAAGATATAAATGGCCACATAAGTGAACTAGTAAAACAGATACGTGTAAGCATGACAACAATGGAGAAAAATGCTATGCACATAAGTAGTATATGAAATAGCTCTGCAGCCCTGTAAGCCCTACTCTGGAGGCCCATATGATCTTAGGCCTGCATACATGTGTACCATATACATTTACTAGTACACACCGGAGGCAAAACACAGTAAAATGTAAAACATACACGTATGTTCTACCCAGCTAGACCTATCTCAAAATATCAAACACTTGAATTGAACTTGTTCCATATAATACAGACATACATGACATTTAAATGGAAAACAATATAATATATTTAACAGTACTATATCTGTGGAATCCAAGAGGTGAGTTGTTTGCAACTTGGTCCTACCAGTGCTACAGGTTATTTGGCCTCCACCATCTCAGGTAATTGCAGCAGGAGTGCACCTGAACTCCTGTATGGGGGTTTCTCTGCCTAATGGGGGATGTTGGCAACCCGATCTTCCCACACGTGTGCTCAGTAGAATGGCACTTGTTTATTTATTTTATTTATTTTTATTTGTATTTGTCAACCAGGTTAGAGCACTGATCACTGTGGTCATTTTTCAGACTTGGCCAGGGAGTGCTGTCTGGTTAAGTGACAGAGTGCTGTCTGGTTAAGTGACTTGCATAGACTCACATGGTTAGACTGTAGAGATTGAGAATATCAGATGCTGGCCCTCTGGACTACATGAAACAGTTTACCTGCTCCTTACTCCTGTGCACTAACTGATCTATGGCCCAAATTTCTGGAGGTCATGACATTTAAGAAGGGATAGTGTAATCAGTGTTTCATACTTTCCCTAAATCGGTGCCCATAAGCCAGCATCATGTCATGATGTACTCACTACGTGTTCGATGAACACGGTTATCATCAAAGGTTGCACAGATACAGGAGACATTTTGTATCTGAGCTTTTGAATGCAAAATAAAATGGCAGAGCTCAGATGTTTAAGGACATACTACTTAATATGAGGAATATGCATCAGGCAGTCCTGCATCACATATATGTGTTGCACAGTATGTACAGGCTTACTTATTTATGCATTTATTTGTTGACAACATTACAGTACTGATCCAAATGGACCATTTCTTTGAAATCAGCTTTGAGTTATAATCAAAGTTCAAAGCAAGTAAATCGAAGATTAAAGCACACACATTACACAATTATTTGTTTAGTATTTGTAGTTAGTGTACATGTACGTAGTGTACATTTTAGTTTTACAAACATGATGTGGTATTAAGAGTGGGCAGCATGTTTTAACTGAAAGGTATATATTAGAGGTATGAGAAGCATGCCTGATGTAGTCATCAGAATGAAAATGAAAACACGCAATGCAAGAATATGAATAGTAGTTGGGTATGTGAATCCACCCTTGTGTTGTGAGCACACAGTTAAATAAGGATAACGGGAATTGAAATGTTAGGAATAAACACAGTGCATTTAATATTAGACATGGAGTTAAGTACTAAAGTACAGTTATTTACAACTTGAAGCATGTTTCTGAGAAGGGGTATATAGTAACACTGGTAGAAGTATACATGACTGAGTCATCAGGTTGGAAAAGGAGGTGTGATAGAATGATAAAGAGGGTAAAATCATTAAGGTATAGAAAAGGTATAAGGTAAAAATTAATTTTATTTTTGGTTTGTTCTCTGTATTTGATCTTAGCCTAGCCTTAACTAAATGGCTCTGTACAAGTTTACTTATGTGGAATCTAAATAATGTACTGTTTCTCATGTTACTCATTCATACTATGTATGTCATGTCACTGCCTATACTTGGAGCTTTTCTCCCCAGGCCTCTACTGAAAATGGACATGTATCCAGTTAGACTAGCCCTGTCAACAAATGTAAAATACATAAATAAAATAAATAAAATAAGGTATACCACAGTGTAAAATGGACTAGAGAGATAGTCTTGTTATGATGTAATACTAGCAGTAGGAGGGTACTTGTACGTAACTGGTGTTTTTTGGGGGGCATGAGAAAGGGGAGGTGAAGTTAGCTGGTGCTGGTATAACAGTGACTGCGGAAGGAGTAATTTGCTGTCCATAAGTGAATGAGGTGTTATTAATAATTTATGTAAAGGAGGTCAGAACATCTGTCAAGTAAATGGGCCATTACAATATGCTGTTATCTTGTATCAAACAAATTTAATATGATTTAAATTATTCAGTGGGAAAGAGGTTTATTATTAATGCAAGGTGTAACATGACAAATAGATGTGCACAAACATGGACTCATTCAGTGACTGAGTACAGTGAAGTGGCAAAGAAATGGATGTATTATACTGCTGCAGTAACTGAACCTTCTGTCCATTACATACCGGCTTTATATTCAGTTCTGTAGGCTGTTACCATTTGCAGATGTGTACAGCTGTGTGCAGCAATGGCATACCATTTATGTGTGATGTTATGATTGTAGGTAGTATAGCACTCTTACTGAATCTATCTATTTGGGACAATACATCAGCAATGTGTTACAACAGCCACTGTTTGTATGTGCTAGATAGCACTCTTAACTGAATCTATCTATTTGGGACAATACATCAGCAATGTATTACAAAAGCCACTGTTTGTATGTGCTAGTCTCTATCTATCAGTGCTTTTATTGTGTGCATGTTGCTTATGACTACATACATCCCAGCTTTCATATTTGCTTTTGTTACTTGTTTACTTTTATATGCATATCTAAGGATAATACAATTTCTTGTCCAAATGTCCCATGCTAGATTATGGCTGCAATGTAACTGCAGTATAAGTTTCACATCTACAAAGAAAGTGATTTTACTAGATAGATTGTTTCAACATGGGATCTCTGTAATGGTCCATGGTAAGGAGAGAGGCCATTGTAAGCAGCTGTGACATGATATAGATATAATCAGGTGGTGAATATTCTCAGAGGACGTGGATATACAGTATTCACCTTTTGATGTCCTGTCACAGGTTTGCAGGATCAGGTACAATTAAGCACTAAAGTTCCAGTTTATTAAGGTTCTTAAGTCCAAATACCATAACAGATGAAATCAAAATTAAACCGTTAGTCCAGTTACCTCACTGTTCTTTGCCTTCCAGTTGGCCCACTTGTGACTTCCACTTGCCAGCTAACCTCCCTAGTTTTTTTTTTGGTGTGCTATATTGTCTTTATAAATCAGTTTATATTGCGTGTAAATGACTCCTATATCTGCATGTATTACAGTTTAAGCAACTGTCAGTGTTTCTATCACATGATTCTTCTTACAATCAAATGTAGTTACCATTTCTTGCTGTTTTAACTTACACCTTTTCTTTACTAACTTCATCTCACTTTACTGATTCTCACTTGACTGTGGTTTATCACTTATTTCATATCTCATGGCCTGGGACTCAAATGAGCCCTTGTGGAGTGGTTCATTACCCTGGATAACAAACATAAAATCAAATAAATAAATTAAATTAAATAACTAAATAAGAATAAAATAAGCCAAACCAAAGTAAATAAATTCAGTAAATATTAATGATAATTGGAGCACAGTGAGGTAAAGTCTTAACTTTTAAGCAATTATATGACTTTATTTATCAAGGGTCATATACCAAAGACATTAAGTGAGTTTTTACGGACCTCTTGATGCCAGACCAGATACTATGGAGGTTTCTCTCAACCATTAGGGGAGGAGGTTTTGAAATGTGGACTCTGGTAACAGAAGGAGCAGAGACCAGCAATCTTAACTATGCACTGTGAATCTCCAACAATCCTTAGGGAAGACGAATGCAAGGGCCTAGTCAGACAGTAAGGAACCAAGAGCTCTTTGAGATATGGGGGCAGAGAAGAAAAATTATAGTAGCTAAGAATGCCACCAGTGGTTGGCCAGAACCCCTGACCATTAAATAACACAGAGGAGTTTCTGTTCTCCTTGGGGTTCAGGGAGCATAATGTAGAATGCCTGTATGCAGCACTGACATTAGTTCCCAACTCCCTCCCAACATAAAGATATTTACAGTAGCTGCAAACATCACTATTTGTGTGGGCTGCATGGCACATTTTTCAGTGCTTTTTTAGAGATTCACTATGGCATTAATATGTTAACTTTTTCAGCTATGGATGTCCCTGTAAGTCCTTCAGCTGAAAATGGACTGCATATTTGTTTCACGTCTGCTGGTCACTTAATGATTTAAGTACAGAGAACATGTAACCTTGTTTCCAAGCCACAAAATAAAGATGTGTAAACAGACACAAGAGATGCTATGGAGCTGTACCCCAAAATAATTATTATTGCCTGCAGCTGCAGTTATTGGATTACAAACCTTTTATTGCTTTTCTACTTATTCAAGAAGGCCTGTAGAAGTGATTTTAGATAACTGCACAGATGGTGTCATACATGCTAATTAGCGTCTTAGACCAGCTCTCAACAAGGCAATTGATGTATGATTGGTTACGGTCATACTTTTTTGTCCATCATTTTAAGAAATGTCCATGAGTTTGCTCTCTCCATTGTAAATGTTGTGATTCTGTGGCAAATCTGTAAGGATTACAGTTACAAATAACACCAACCATTACATTTAGGTTTATCTTTTCAGAAAATATACAACACAAATTCTTAAGTCTTTTAAATTCCTAAGTGAATATGACCAGATTTCTAAACAAAAAACTAAAGGTGTATGATTTTGGGCCTTACTCCCTACTTATTTTTGGTTTTCTCCCTTAAATTTAGTTAAGAGGCTGACTGCTATGGCTGAGGGTCAGCAAGTTCAAAGTCAGATGCGGTGTGTTGGAATGGCTTAGAGAGCAAGATTTCTACCTCACAGCTTTAGGTTCTGGGTTTTATGCTCAACCTCTGGTTTCTTTTTTGTGGAGTTTGCCTGTTCTTTTCTTACCCTTATTTATCTGTTATGTTTACTTCAGTTTCCTCCCATCGTTAAAAACACAAACAACATGTTGGTTAACTAACGTCTCTAAAAGTGCCTGCGTTTGTGTGTATATCTATCTGTGTGTGTGTGTGTGTATATATATATATATATATATATATATATATATATATATATATATATATATATATATATATATATATATATATATATATATATATATGTTGCATTTAGCTTTACTTTTCAGGCCTGAGTCGAGTCTGTAAAGGGAGCAAAACAAGTCACTTGAAGAGTAGAAAATTAACTTAAATGAAATCTGCACAAGCATAACAAAGTGGTGCTGGGATAATCATTACTGCCTTGCTGTGCATAGTTCTCTATTTTCTCAACTGGTTTTCCTTCTTTGTGGAGCATGCACATCCTCCTGTGGGTGAATTGAAAATCCTCCAAAATGCCCTTTTATGTGCATACCATGTGTGTGAGTGATTTTGTGAGTGTGTGTGTGTGTGTGTGTGTGTGTGTGTGTGTGTGTGTGTGTGTGTGTGTGTGTGTGTGTGTGTGTGTGTGTGTATATGTGTGCGCACCTGTGCTTCCTGTGATGGTTGACTTCCTGTCGAGGCTTAGTTTCCGTGTTATGCACCCACTAAGAGCCAGGATAGGCCACAAATTCCACATGACCCTGAACTGTGTTAAATGGATAATTGGACAAAGAATGAATGAAATATGCACATCACAGGATATGGAGAGAGTGAAACTGTTGTCAGAGATGATTGAGATTCGGCTGTTGATAGAGAGGCATGCTGTACTGATAGAGAGGAATGCACTGGACCATAGTGCAAAGTGGGTTGTGACAGAAATTAAAAGGAAATACATTCCCATCAGTGCCCCTTAAGGTATGTGGTGAGGGAGAGAAGAAAGCAGTTCTGAACTGGAAAACAATGCTCATAGTGATGCATGATATAGTTTACCTTTTTTGTTAGATACAGTATAGTGGATGTTCAGTAAATACGGTTTGTGAAAACTGTGGCTCTGTCCGTTGTGATCACCACAATTGTTCTTTGTTAAAACAGTCCTGTTTGCTGTAAATACTGCCAGCCTAGTCAAAGTCAAACAAATGTGAGCAGAATGGCCAAATAATTTATGTTTATCACTGTATTATTTTTTTTTCATGGATGTACAACAAAACAAAGTTTAAACTCATGGTGGCAGACATATAAATGTTTAGAGAATGTGGAGGCTTTATATTATCCCTGCTCCATGGTTGTGAATGTGGTGCACTGCAGATAACTGGTCTTTAAAAAAGATTAATGGTTAAGAAAGGGTAATGTGAATAATGCATATTTGGCTAAGATGTAAACAGAACTTAACTGCGAGTTTAAGATTCTTTTCTTGGCATGAATAATAAATTACATTTAACAGTTCTTAATTAATTGATAATGTGATTTGATTAAATTGATGAAATGTGCAACTTAGGCAATGTTGTATGCTTCCAGAGGATTGTGGGAAAGTATGTATTTAAGTGCAGGTTTGCTGATATAGTCTCCATTATTGTCAGACCATATGACCTACATTTCTTATGATCCTGAGAAGAACGCAGTGTTTTATAGCTCTGTTACAATATTATCTATTACAGCTTTAATATAGTACACACTGTGATGACGTTTCTTTTCACCTTTACTTGCTGTTTCTGCTAACAGTTGTGATTTTGTATAAAGTGAATTTATTTAATATGCATTAAGGAACGACAATGGCTTTAATAGCCACAGTAGTTTGTGGATAGTAGGTTATTTTCAGACCAAAACTCAGGACAGAGGTTTGCTCTTTCCACTGGGGATCGGTACCCAGAGGTGTGTGTGTTCTGCATCATCAAGGGCAGAATGGGAAATCAGTACAGAAGCTTAAAGCAACAGAGGCATTTATGCTCCACACAAATGGTTGCATATGGATGTGAGTGTGCCTGCCGGTTGCATTATATTGGGAAACAGTTCTGCACATCAGAATGAGGTTACAGGAACATATCAGGGATTGCATAGCAAAGTTTGTACTGTTAGCATGAGGAAACTACTTTTGGAAATGATCTGTCTGCTTTCCAGTTTTTATTTTTAAGGAGTAGTTAAAACAATGTAACACAAGAAGGGTCAGGCCAGGGATAAGCTGAAAAAGAAGGAGGCAGAGTATATTGTAAAATGCAGAACACCAACCCCAGCAGGGTTAAACTTATATGTACCTTTGAAGGTACTCTTATGTGGTTAGTTTAGCTTTAAGGCCTTGGCTGATTTTGTAACGAGTGTAAATTGAATTGTGTTTCCATTGGTGTGTACATGCATGCAGGGGTGCCAGAAGCTTCAGAAGGCAGGGCGGGGCTGAAGGCAAACAGGGAACTTAGTGATCAAAAAGGGCATTTTTTTTTATCTTACTACTGCCATAACAGAAACATATCAATTGCACAAGATGTATTTAGTGTTAATACGAGTTACACTTGGAATTACTGCACAGAAATTTCATAGAAAATGACAAATGAAGCTGATGTTGCACCTGCTTGGTATGCGATCCAGTTGCCATATGCTCAAAAGTTAGAGGGAAAAACAGTACACTAGTGCTATAACAAATTGACTGTTGCCACACAGAGCAACCACCACAGTAGTGTGGTGGGAAGCTGTTAAATGTTTCAAGCAGACTGTTAAACAATACAGTCGGACTTTAGAAAAAGTCTAACTGAAGTGTTTTAACAGTGTCCCACTGCTCTTTTGTGGTAACCACTGATTGCCGTTAATGCTCTAGTTAGTGTGTGACTAGAGCTTAACAATAGTAAAAGGTAATAAAAGATTGTTAAGACATTTCAGATATCAGAATGGTGCTTACCAAACATGCCTTTTCCCTCAAATTCAGAACATAATCATGGGGATCCATGCACTAAACCTCATTATCTTTCAAAGTAAGACAAAATGTATCACAGCACATCTAGACCCTGGCAGCGTCCACACATTAGGTTGTAGAAGTGGATTTTGACACAGGCTTCTGCCCTGGACTCACCTGTTGTAAAACTGGTCCTGCTCAGAGGTGTGCACAGAAAGTTGCTATAGCTTGTGTTTGGGTGGGTGAGGGGGACTAGGAACAGAGATTATTATTTCTTAAGCCACACCCAGATCTGCTCTGAGTTACAGCACAAAGGCATGAAAATTACAGAACCAACTGATATTGCCAGCATCCTGGCAGATAGGTTCAGTGCTAACTTTACCCCCCACCCCCTAAAGGGCCCATATCTATACAGGAAGAATGCAGAGTCCCTGTAATCACAACTACGCAGGTAAAAGCTGCACTCTGTAAAGCCAAAAACACAGCATCCATGGGACCGGACAACATCCCAGGCTGTGTTTTACACGAACTTCAGAACGAACTGGCTCCCCACTTAAGCACCATGTTCAATAATAGCCTCGCATCAGGTTTTGTGCCCACTGAATGGCGCACAGCAACAGTTATCCCACTCCACAAAGGGGGAGCCACCACTGATCCCGGGAACTATCGACCTATTAGCCTGACAAGCCTGCTCTACAAGGCCATGGAATGTATTATTTTTATTTATTTATTTGCAGTTGTTTAACCAGGATAATCCATTGCGCCTGAAGAACCCGTTTTCAATGGAGTCCTAGGGAGAAAAGCTCCTCATACAGATTACACAAAGGTTAATATACAAAAATAGATTACATGAAGATTACAGAGGTAAACAAACTAAGATTAATATACACACATAGAATGCATATAGACTACAGAGGTAAAACAGACTGATCAAAAGTATTTCAATCAAAGTTAATAATAATATTTTTTTTTTTTTTTGGACAGGTAGTTGGATTCAGTAAGGAAAGGAATTGCTGGATACTAGTAAGGAGTTGTATAATAGAAGTAAGCAAGAATTTGTATCTTCAATAATAGAAGTAAGCAAGACTGTATCATCATGGAACTCATAAACAAAGACATTGGTAACCTCCAAACTCTGGATCCCTCCCAATTCGGGTTTGGGAAAGACAGATCATGCCTCCTGAACTTGATTGACTTCTTTGAGGCAGTCACCAAAACCGTAGATGAGGGTAAGGTGGTTCACACAGCCTATCTTGACCTCGCTAAGGCTGTCGACACCATCCCCCATTCTGGAATTATAGCTAAACTCACTAAACTAGGTATAAATCCCTACATCACAAGATGGGTTGCCAACTGACTCACTGACAGAACCCACACTGTAAAAGTTGCAGACTCCAAATCTGACCTCAAAGCAGTGACAAGTGGAGCACCACAGGGTTCCGTCCTGGGACCTCTCCTGTTTGGTATCTACTTCCCTGAAGTACAGGCTAACACAGAAGGCCTCTGGCTAACGAAGTTCGCAGATGACTGCAAACTAGGAGCCATAGTCAAGTCCCCAAATGATGTGGACATCCTACAGAAAGTCCTCGCTGAGACAGATGCCTGGTGTCAGAGCCATGGCCTTAGGCTCAATGCCAAAAAGTGCAGTGTCATCCCCTTTGGTAAAAACTCTGTACCCATGAACTACCACATAGGCAGCAATCTACTTAACACCGAATATGTGATGAGACCTTGGGACCCAGGTGGACAGTTGTCTCTCCTTTGATAGTCACATCACCACAGCAGTCAGGAAGTCCTACGTGGCACACCTCATCATAAAAGGGTTCTCATCCAGGAAGAAAGAGGTCATTATTCCCCTCTACCTGACACTCATTAGACCCATTATAGAGTGCAACGCCCCTTTTGGAATGTAACTCACAAGACATCTGCAGCAGCTGGAAAGGCCACAGAAGTACCTTACAAAGAGGATTGCTGGCCTCAAACAAATGCCTTACACTAACCGCCTCAGAAAACTCCAGCTTTACTCCGTAGCATATCGCCTACTCCGCGGTGATCTCTGCCTAACATATAAAGCTATGTCAAACCCAGAGCTGTTGGACATGCTACACTTAATGAAATCCCAATCCCTCTGAGCTACATGCCCTAGGGACCCAAACCTTGTCACCACAATAAACAGGACATGCTGGAGGGATAGATTCCTGTCCCAGAGACTTCCCATACTCTGGAACAGGCTACCCATCTGTGACAAGCAAAGTTCTTCATTAGCATTCTTCAAGAAAAATCTTGATGAGTGGATGGTAAATAGGAAATACAACCCGGGGATCACTTCTGTGTCTGCTCGACAGTGGCACAGGAAAATAACTTTCTTGGGTGGCATAAGCCAGGGAACCTGGTTGGCTAGGCTTATGTAGGCCCTTGGGCCGATAGCCTAGTACCTACCTATGAACCCAAGTTCTCCTCACAATCAAACGAAAGGGCTGTACACAGAAGGTCACTAGGGAAAGTGTGGTCATTGTTTTATTATTTCACTAATTTTTGTCATAGTTAAACCTCAGAGGTATGCAAATAAAGGTCACTATGGCTTATGTGTGACTGTTACAGTGCAGTCATTCTTTTTTATTTTTTTGCACAAACCTTAAAGGTATGCACAGAAGTCAGAAGGTCACTGTAGTTTGTGTGGGGGTGGAGTACTGTCTATTAGCAATAGGCTGGAATGTATGACTGTGATCATTTTTTTTTCAATTTTTTCAGTTTTTGTTATTCAACTCTACTACTTTTTCCAGCTGCCTGAGCATGTGGTTATCTTGGAAATGACAAAGCAAGTATGTGTTTGCATGTCTGTGTATACATCCATGCACACCTGCATTGTGTGTGTGTGTGTGTGTGTGTGTGTGTGTGTGTGTGTGTGTGTGTGTGTGTGTGTGTGTGTGTGTGTGTGTGTGTGTGTGTGCTTGCCTAAAGTGGTACACTGTTAGAAGACCGTTTTCTGAAGATTTTGAAGCTGTTACTACACCTTGAAGCTCAGCATCCTGAACCACATAACACTGAGACTGATATACCAAACACTCAGTCCACTGAACAGATGCACATACTCACAGGCTTGCATACATGTAACACTTCACCACAAGTGGGTAATTTAAGTCTCCCTGGCCACAATCACCAAGTCTAAGGGTTTACCACCTTTGGGTAGCTTCTGTAATGTTAAAGATGGAGCAGCACTCTTCAGTGAATCTCTCCCTTTTCTTGTATACCTGTTTTCATAAAAATTCTGCAAACTCCATATTCATTTAGTTGATATTAGCACATTGACTTTAGAGCAACCAGCTTTCAGGAAACTGACTGATGCATCAGTCCTTCAGTACATGTCATCCCAACAGCATGGGCTTTGTTTTTCCTATCCATTCCATACTCCATCAGTCCTTGTATCATGTTATTCTATCTACCTTGCATATGCAAATTTATTTTATTTATTTATTTATTTAAATTTGTTGACCGGGAGTGTCCGACTGGACGTGGGTCCATTTTCAGCGGAGGCCTGGGGAGAAAAGCTCCACAGTAAAATAAACAGACAGTAGTTACATTGGATTACATAGCGATTAACAATTTAACATAGAAATTACTTACAACATATTTACAGATGAAGAACATAGTACATCAGTAGACAACTAGAATCTTTAATAAGATAAATAAGCAAATAAGTGGCTGAAAGCTATACTTAAGCACGGTAAGGCCATGCCCAGATGGACTATATCCAGTGTTCATAAGAGCCTTCAGCACCTTCACTACCATTCATTTAATTTATATTATTGGTATTTCGTTAATGACTGATACATTTGCCAAATTTTGGACGTTGGCAAACATTTCATCTTTATCAAAAAGGACCAAGAAGAATTTTATAGACTCTTCTCCATTCATTCATGGCTTTCTAAAATTTTACCATTCACACATATACACGCACACACACACACACACACACACACACACACACACACACACACACACACACACACACACACACACACACACACACACACACACACACACACACACACAATCAGCTGTGAGCATCAACACAAGTTCTGCAAAGGTCATAGCAATCTAATTGCAATGTCCTCATTCACATCAAAACTATGGATTGGGAGGGTGGCCCAATGGTTAAGGTGTTTGCCTTACAAACACAAGGTACAGGGTTTGAGTCTCACAAGGGATAACTGGCTAGGCTTAAAATGGCTCGCAAGGGCAGTTAGCTTAGTACTAACCTATGAACCTATGAACCTATAACCTATGGACAATGATCTATAGGTTCATAGGTTGGTACTAGGCTATCTACTGACTGACATTATTTTTGTTGACCTAACTAGGGATTCTGACTATGTGGACAATAACAGACTCTTAAGTGAATTTAGATTGCATTGATCTCCCTGATTCTGCCATCCAGTGGGTACACAGTTTCCTGAACAGCAGACTTTTTAGAATCCTTGTTTACAATCACACCTCTAAACACATACCACCTAAAACTGTGAGTAACCTGAGGCCCACTTTTTTGTCTTCTGCTGTTTTCTTAATGCCTAGATTCCATTTTATTCACATCTGTACATCCTGTACTAGGTTTCTCTGTTTGTTTTATATATGGCACAGGATTGGTATAAAATCAAATCAATGATTTCTGGCAATCCAAAAATGTTAGCCTGTGTTCCTAGTGCATGGTTAGTTGTGCCACCAGATGGCACTACTGTTACTCAGGGAATTCTTTCAGATATATTAATGTGGGTCGACCAACCCCCATTACTCACAAAACGTGGCTATAACATTGCAGAAAAGCTACACAGTTCTAGCTTCTTGATATTCACTAGTAATAGTCACTAAAGAAGCTAAGATAACATGCTGTAAGAGAGTGTTCATTCCTGTGACTGAGTAAACACTTCCATTCACTACATCTCACTCCCAAGCAAACACAAATGCAATTGCAAATTTTGCTTAAAGAAAATATATCATTCTATGTATACTTTACCAAAACCAGAAACATCACTGCCTGTTGCTAGACATGGTTTCTGGTTGCACACTGATTTAAGATTAATATATCAATGTCCTTATCTGGGTAATTTCTTTACACCAAAAACTTTATAAAGAATAGCTTAAAGCCGTAATCATTTGGCTCAATTACACCTCATATGCCAGACGCAGTTCTGAAATGAAGTCACAAGGCTTTCTCCCTCTATGGATCCAAAACATGGAATGCTGTTCCAGAATAAGTCTGAGAAATACTTAAAACAGTCCACATTTATTATGCAACTCTCAGAGTATCTGTTCGCCTTTGTAATTCTTGTGTTGCATTTTTGTAATGACGTCTCTGTTATTTCTTTTTTAGCACTGTTATGCTGATGAACTACTGGTTCTCCACAGGCTAAACCTGAAAGTGGTCCATTTTCATCAGCATACTGTCCTGGTTAAGTGAAAATAAATAAATAAACAAGTTCTCTGTTAGCTGTATATGCTACCCAGCTGTCACTGTATATTATGATTGACGCCATGTTGCACAGGTCACAGTAGCTGCACTACTATGCCTAGATGAATTGGTGGTGAGTGGATGCTAGTAGAATGACATCTGCTGTTTCCCCTTTATGCTAATCTTTTTAATAAGGCTGTTCAGTTAATTTGATTGTATCGTACATACATCTTTAAATTTTATTTACCTCAGCATGGCTGAAGATTGGCCGCAGTGGTCCACCCTGTCTGCACCATAAACACATAAATTAATAGTGAAGCTAGTGCTGTTTATGTTTTTTTTTTTTGCCTGTTGTATCTGCATGTGTTTGCATTAGTACAAAATGCTGGTGACTCATTTTATCACTAGGTGCCCTGTACTGCACAGCTACATCCTGCACTCTACTTCTGGCTTGTCTCCTTTATTGTCTGAAATCCTCTTATTCATTTTTTCCTAGCCATTGGGCTCCTTATATATCTTCATTAATAGTAATTCTCCCTGTCTCTGATGCAGACAGGCATTCTTATCAGTATTGCAGTAATAACCATTGAGGTCTGTGCAAGGTGACCATTTTGTTACAGGCCCTAAACTGGGACACTTGAGGGCCGCCCTGGGAAGCCAGGTCTCCAGTCCCATTCTCCCAGCCCCCATGGGAGTGGAGATAGGGCAGCCATGTCATCTCACACCAGGGCAAGCAGGTTGGCCACCCATCCTTCGCCAGGCACTGTGGGGATGCCACTCTGTGAATAGCACCACCCAGGAGGCAAGAAGCCACATGCCAGGAGGCTTGAAGCGATGCACATTCTTCTGTGCCTGGCACCATGGGGGTGAGAGACTGAGGTGTGCTGCAAAAAGTGCAGAGATAGGGGGACCCAGGGCCATCTCCCCTGTGAGTTTGAAAGTCCTAGGTGCAAGGCAAAGTGGAGAACCGGTGTCACAGAAATCTGGATGAGGGACTATCTGAGGCTTCGTAGCCCAGCAGTGTTCCATGAGGCTGGGAAGATCCCCTGAGAGGCTCCAAGAGCATGCATGACACTGCATGATTTGGCAGCAGTTAGGAGATATGTAACCCTGGAAAAGAGCTCTCTCTCCTGCGTAGAAGTGGAACCACAGAGGGGGTCAGTCCTGATGGAAGTCTGGAAGGGAGAGAGAGAGAGGTGGAAAGTGACTGTTACAGGACAGATCTCACCTAAGAGAGGGGGTACGGACCATGCCCCCTGTGGGACAGACGTCTGGAAGGGGGAGAGAGGCAGATAGTGGCAGGGCTGCGAGAACTCCTGGCTGGGTGAGGGGGGGGTCAGGCAGAGCTCCCCACAATGGAAGTTCTTAAGAGAGTGCTAGGGTGGACAACAGCAGGGCCTGGAGAGCTCCTGCCTGGGTGAATGGGTCAGGCACAGCCCCCCATGATGGAAGTCCTTAAGGGAGCAACTGGTGGACAGTGGTGGGGCCTGGAAAGCTCCTGCCTGGATGAGTGGGGTCAGGCAGAGCTCTGCATGATGGAAGTCTGTGAGGAAGCACCAGGGTGAATGGCAGAGGGGCCTGAAGAGCTCCTGCTGGGGCGAAGGCATCCAACTTCACCCCATAACCGACAGCATCCTTGAAAAATCTCAAAGTCCCCAGAGCTGCTCTGGATGGGAAAGCAGGGGGACTCTGAAGCCTTCATGAGAGAGGATCTACCCCTTAGCAGCCGAGGGGAGTTCTGGAGGAGCAGACGGGATTGCAGGGAAGCTCTCCTGAGAGGGTCCAAGGGCATGAGCGATCCTGCATGATTTGGCAGCCTGCAGGAGAAATGCAGGTGGCGGAGTCCCCTGACATGGGGGCCATGGCTGGGGAAGGTCTCTTGGCCAGGTCAAAGTGGAGGACTCTAGGGTTTGCCCCTGACAGAAGTCAGTACGGGAGCACCAGGCAGATGGGTGTAGGGCATTTAGAGCTCCTGCCTGGGTGAGTGGGGTCAAGCAGAACCCCCACGACGTGCGTCCTTGAGGGAGTGACTAACCGATGGTGGCAGGGCCTGCAAGGCTTCTGCCAGGGTGAAGTTATCTGACCTTACCCCATACCTAATGGCATCCCTGAAAGATCACAAAGTCCCCAGAGCTGCTTAGGATGGGAAAGCAGGGGGACTGGTCACCCTGGGAAGCCAAGTCTCCATTCAGACTGAAAGGTCTAAACTTGGACATTTCTGTGTCCCAAAGACAATGGTTGGTATTATGGGAGAGAGACTTCCAAACTGGGGCTGTCCTGGAAAAACTGGGACTGTTGGTCACCTTGGATCTATGCTGCAGGCATGGTCCAGTTTCTGGCCTGTCTTCGAAAGCTCTAAACCTTTCCCCTCAGCCAGACTGACTCCTCCTCCTTAGTACTACAGCCATACTTCTGGTTTAAGCAGGAGCCATCCCATAATATATTCAGTTCTTTCTTGTCAGTAACAACTACTCCTTTTTGGTGCTGTTTAGCTTTGGTGTTTCTGCTACTGACTCCAAACTTCTCGACAGTTAAGTAGGCCATTGGAAAGCATCGTCTATTCCCTTGGTTGTCTGTTCATAAATGTATATATGTGTGTGTGTGTGTGTGTGTGTGTGTGTGTGTGTGTGTGTGTGTGTGTGTGTGTGTGTGTGTGTGTGTGCGTGTTTTTGGTGACTTATGGGTGCTCATAGGCTTACACACAAGGCATAGTATTTCCTTCCCTGAGAAGTAAGGAAATTGTTCATGTGGAAAGTAAATTCACTGTAAATACATCCATAGTCAGTGCCCTTTTTTGGTTAGAGTCTACCCGTGGTGTACCCAACTGTGCTGTCTGTACAAGGCTTAATAGGAAAATATTATATTCATTCTATTGACAAGAGGAAGCTGGAAGCCATTTCTGATAAGTGACCTTAATAGACAACCCACAGCTGTTGACCATTTCCATTGTCCCTCTGAAATAAACATAAGTTAGCTGACTGAGAGAAGGGAAAGTGGGTGACTGGGAATGACTCCTCTGTCCTGCCTGGTGTCCTTCCTGAGGGTGTTAGCTCCTGTGAGGCACCTATGCAGCCTGGCCCAGATGCTGATGACCATGGAGGCTGCCATTCCATCAATGATGAGCATGTATTCGTGGGCTGAAGTACCCATCCCAGTGGTCAATCTGAATGCCAGTCCCTACGTTGCCGTCTCCAATACCCAGTTCTGTGTAACCATGGAGATGGGTTGATTTCTATTATCTTTGTGTGACAGGACACTTGGACTCTCCTATGTGAGGAATAAATCTCTTAGCCATGAGTTTCAACTGAGGTGTTCATTTCTGTTGTTTCAAGGACATGGGCATCCAAGAACTGAGCACCTGCCATGTAACAGGCTTTGCCAGTATCTGAAAGTCTGGCATCTGATGGTTCTTGTGATCAACTACTCACCAAGACTTCCCTTTAAGAGACTAGCAGTAAATGGCTGAGGGAACATTTACTGTTTCAGATGAGAGGGTTGGGGACTTGCCCCCACACTGGGGATGCATGGGCTTTCCCACTGTAGAAAAAAAAAAGTTTTGTGTGGAATGCAACCCTTTGTAGCTTGCTACTTTGAAGGAATGATGTTTTGAGAGATTATAGCTTATGGTGGTGATTATATCTGTGTCTGTATTCTGGCATGTGATATTATATAGTAAGCCCCATGGATACATAGACCATTCTGGGAGTAGCCACATGGATTTCTGCCCACATGTTCTGTAGACATTTCAGAGTTAATGCTATAGCTAGGGACTCAGAAGGCTTTGCCACCACTGTTCTTTATGGCCTCCTGCAGCTAGTTCCAGATAAATAGCCAACCACCCAACAAAGTGGGCATGCTTTGAGAATTTTCCAAAAAGTTAATATTAATACAGCAGTGCAAGTAACATCACACAGTTGTATACGGAACTCACCATAATAGCAGATGCTTGAGTAGAACTACTTTTACAGTAGAGTGACCCTCCATCCCTGTTATGCGCCTGTTATCAGGCCATTTCCCTACCCACTTACACACCTATAAGTAGTTGTTTTCCCTGGTCACCTTATCCCTGAGGAAGTTGGACTCTTAACTGTACATGGCCTGGCATAGAGGAGGAGAGGTGGTAGAGGGTGAGGCCTCAGCTGTCCAGTTCTGTTACTCTGAGTGACAACTGAACCTTCTGGGGAGCTATCAATAGTAGCCTGGAGACTGCCATACCTAGAGGTCCTGTGTGCATGAAAGAGCTGACGATGGCAAATGCTAGCTCCTTCTTATACCAGGAGGATGGCTGTGCTCCTGGAAAGGACTAGGAGGAGGCAACCTGTATGGTGAAAGGTTTTAGATCTCCAGAAGTCAGGCCTGATGTTAGACCTTGCCTGCAGCAGAAATCCTAAAGCTTATTTCTGCAACAATGTTCATACTCAAACATCTATTATAATGGCAAATTCTTTACGTAATTGCACTTTCCTGTTATAACATCTCTGATCCTGACATCTAGTGCCCCACCCATTTACTGTTTCATTAGTTTTTACTCACAGCACCAATCCCACAGCTGCTTATTAAATGTTGCTATTTTTTTCCTTCTTTACCCTAGTTGCACTTGAAACTGGAAGTATGTTTAAAAATCCATAGTGCTGCTTACTTTCTCATGTCTACCCCTTTTCTGTTGTACTTTATCATGTCACATTGACTGTATTGCATTATTCATATGCTAGTGAACACCAAAAAAAAAAAAAACTACATGAGCAGCTATCCTGTGGGCAAAGTGCTGTAAATGGCTTAATGCTATTCAGATGATCACATAGATCCAATGTATGCTCCTTTGATATTAAAATGATTTCTGATTTGAAGTACCCAGCCAGGGGCTCCAAAGAGAATTAGCTGTAGCTTGAAGTAAGAGCAGCTTTTCATTTCCTAAAAGGTGACTTGTCTAGAAAGTGGCAACCGTGAATATGCCACTGGTTAAGTGTAACTAGTATGTAAAACTGCTGCCTGCCTCCTTATGACTGTTAAGGACTGAAGTGCTATGACTCTAATTGGTGCAGCCTCTTGGTCAGTCTAATGCCGACTGGAATTAAATAGTTAATGGAGCATACTGCTCCTAGAATTTTAAACGACTACTGTGGTCAGATGCCATAAAATACCTTTTTTACATCATGTCCTGATGTATTATTTTGTACTAGTGTCCTTGAAAGCAATGTAAGTAGTCATTATCGTCTTTAAAAAGTTGTTTCCCAAAGTGGCCTGCTGAGAATGACTATACTGATATAATTTTGTTTTTCAGGCAAATGTTATCCCTTCCACAATGTTCTTTGCACCTTAAGAAGATTCCTTTTCCCTTTCCCTCTATTTTGAGTTCTTTTCATTTTGTTAGAATGGCAGTGCTCAGAATTACAACTTGTTGTTCCAGAATCTCCAGGCATTGTGCGATTATCACTTTTCCAGTTACATATTCTGGTATGTATTCATTGTCAAGTTATAAACACATTCGGAATGAGCTCTTTTTTCCACCTATGAACAGTGCCCAGATTACATTGCTTTTTTGTAAGGGTCAATAGTTAGCGACAGAGATTCCTGTCCCCAGCTACTCCCTCTGTCAAAAAGAATGTTAGGTTTACTGAAAATTCATCCTCACCTAAGTAATTAGGGACCTGGGGACCCAAGTTGATAGCAATCTCTCATTTGACAACCACGTGGCCAAAGTGGTTAGAAAAACATTTTATATAGCCCACCTAATCATGAAGGGATTCACATCTAGATCAGGGGAGGTCATCTTGCCTCTTTACTCATCCCTCATCAGGCCCATAATTGAGTACAATGCCCCTTTTGGGATGTACCTTACCAGACACTTGCAGCAACTGGAAAGACCCCAAAAGTACCTCACCAAGAGGATCAAAGGGCTCAAACAGATACCATATGCTGCCCGGTTAAATAAACTCCAGCTCTACTCAGTGGCATACCGCCTGCTCAGAGGCAATCTGTGCCTGACATATAAAGCCATGGCTAACCAGGAATTAATGGACATGCTGCACCTCAGAAAATCCAAATCCCATCGAGCTACGCGCTCGAGAGACTTGAACCTCAGCACTGAAATAAATAGGACATGCTGGAGGGACAGATTCATAACCCAGAGGCTCCCTTCACTCTGGAATAAAATCCCAGTCCAGGTTAGGCAGAGTCCCTCATTGACTCTCTTCAAGAGGAATCTTGATGAGTGGATGGGAGATCGTAGGTTTATCCCGGGTATCACTTCTGTGTCACTGTTAGACAGAGGCACAGTATACTAACCTCGAAAAAGGGCATAGCAAAATTATTTTAAAATGCGTGGTGAAAGCCAAACACACTCTGGCTAGGCTTATAAATGCCCTAGGGCAGATAGCCTAGTATGAACCTATGAACCTATGAACCTATTATTTCAGCTTTGAATGACAATATGCATTAAATGGATTGTGAATACTCAGAAACTGGATATGTTTGTGACTCCAGTGAAGGAAAAGATGGGTGACTACAAATACTGTACTACATGGGTTTTCCTAAGTCACAATTCTAAAAATGTTACTGTCAATGTTATATAAATGCCAGAGAAACAAAATCCTAAAAAAAAATAAAATTTCACTGAGTAATTTGGGTAACACAAGAATACTACAGCACAGAAAAACAGCCATTATACTTCATTTTTATTTATTTTATCTTTATATTTTATTGGTTTGTTATTATTGCCACTACATCACAATCCACTTCCAAGAAAAGAAAAGACAGGAATATAAAAAAATATGCAGCAGTAAGTATATCCACATTCCTTCAATAATTTATACATATTGAAAAAATATACCCAAAAATGTCCAATATCTCTTAAATTTTCTACTCAAATAACAAAAAGAACTAATACTTTATTCTCTATGCCACATATTCCATAGATTCCCAGTATTATCTCTTTCCCTCATTATGCTATTGCTGTATGAGTGACACTTCCTTCCTGTTTCTGCCTGTCCAGTTTTCCATCCCAGTCCTCATCTTGCTCACTTGCCTTTGAACTTTTTCCTGTACCATTCACCATTGTTCTTCCATTTTCTCTCCATTAATCAATGGGCTCCTTTCTGGGGATGCCATTCTTCTTAAAACCCCAAAATATCAAAACTATTCCTACCATCATAATGCTATCTTTGCATCCTTTAGCTACTGTAGGTACCTTATACATTTGGAGGCTTGTGTAATTTAATCCACATGGGGCCTGAGCAGTACTCTGCAGGTAAATCCACGTCCATTGGTCTTTTTTGTTTTAATAAACATTTCCTGAGAAATACAAGGTGTTTGAGTTATATGTTGAACCACTGATAGAGCTCATGGAATTAGAAATCAGTGGACATTCAAGTAAGATCTTAAGAAAGATTCATTTTCAGATGCATTATGTAACTTAGAGGATATTCATATTTCTACTATAGCACCGATATCATGTCCATATATTAAAGTATATAATTATAATATTAAAGTATATTAAAGTAACTAGTTTAGCTTATTTAGAATTTAGGAAAACAGTCCATTGTGTTACGTTAGTTAGGGCATAGGACTGTACATAATTAAGCGTATCAGTTCATTCTGTATTAACCTTGCCAGTTCCCAGGAGATGTATGGTGCTGCAGATGGTTAGTCTCAACTTTCTACCATTTATGCAACAATAATATAAATTTATTACTACAGCTATTGCTTTTTGCTTTAGGGAAAGCAAGACTATTTATAAACTAGAATACTAGCTGACAGTATTTGTACTATCTGGTTTCATATGTAACCTTCACTACAGAAAACTAAGTAACTCAAAAACACTGAAGATTCACTGGATATTTAAATCTGTTGTAAAATGTAATATGTCATATGTACTGAAATTGATTTATATCCCATTATTTTTAAAGACACCGGACAAAACAAGAAAATAATTATTAATATCTCAAAAAGTGCATCAGTCATATACTTAAATGCCTTCGCTCTTTAGATACCCTAAAATAAACATATAATTGCCAACATTATGTAGATGTGTATGTCTGTATGGTTCCATCCCATATGATCAAAAACACAAAATGTTTAAAACACAAATATTGAAAAGGGAATTTGTCCTTTCAACACTGTTCTGCAATTTCAGAGTTGGTATATATAATTAGCACGGGGAGGGGGCATAGTGGTCTTGCTCCCTACATTAAATAGGTTTTCAATATTTTGTGTTTTTGACATTATGTTTTCCAATATTTTGTGTTTTTGATCAAATGGCATTGAAATATATAACCTTTTTGTATTGTCATCCACAGCACATATTAAGAAAGATTTTTAAAAATGGATACATAAAAAGTAAGGCAGTGAAATGCATATGAATAACATGAAAATTTAGTTTTGTTCCAGTGCAGTCAGCGATATCTGTATACTAGAGCATCAGTCAGCATAATGCTGTCCAAGACAGTGTCATTGAATCCATGCCCTGATGGACCAAACCGGAGTGAACTGAGTGATGGGCTGACAGATTCTAATATTGTTGTGTCTTTCGGCTTTTCCCGGGTAGGGGACGCCACAGCGGAACTCCGGTCCGCTAATGATTGGCAGTTGATTTTTACGTACCGGGTTGCCAGCCCTGATGCACAACCTTCAACGAAGGAACGCCCATTCACACATGTCTCCACGCAGAAAACGGTCTAGCTGAGAGTCGAACTGGACAGCGTCTTACTGTGAGGCGACAACGCTACCGCAGCAGCACTACCGCATATATCACCAAGTAACTTGCTTACATTTCCATATTATATAAGTGGAAATAGAAAGAATCAAGTAAATCTCTACAGAATGAAGCTCATCAGTAGCTCATAGTTTTAACTATCTGTGTAAGCCTGCTAGAGTGTGGCTGTTGGTAGATACTGTCACATAAAAGAACCACTGATTAGTGCAGCCAAAGGCTGCACAGAGGCATTATGGGAAGACAGTAGGTCAGGAAGTAAGTAACAGTTTTTCATCAGTTTTGGAAAAGGACACTGAGTGTGGCTTAGATGTTAAGGTACATTGTCATGAGGCATCACAGCAGTGTGGTCATGAGTGCTTTATGTTAGCCAGGGAGGGAGAGAATAGTGATTGGAGAGCTATACTGGAAGGAAGGACCTGAGGCCTAACCTCAGTGATAGTGACCTGAAACTTAGTGAATGTTGTCATGCAGTAACTTGGATTCAGGATTGTTTTTTTTTTTTTTTTTTTTTTTTTAGAGATTCTCGTACATGTAGGTAATGGTACTTGAAGAGGGCTGCAAGGTATTGTCTTTCTCTCCCCAAAATTAGCGATGAGAGGAAAATCTTGAAATGTTACTATTTATGCAGCTCTGCAAATTATTGAGATGGAAGCAATGTAATCTTATAGAGAAGGTCAAGTGCTGGTGTCAGCTTGTTTGAAATTAAACAGTTGGCAGCTAACTGCAAGAAGGCACAGGTAAATCTAATTGTAAAATGGTGGTTGTGATTGTGGTGGGGTGGTCTGCTTAGACTTTTAACTTGTGCGCGAACGTAGTAATGTGACCCTATTTTAAAATTCTTTTAATTGTCCTTAGTCTTGAAGCATAGTTACTGAGTAATTTCAAAATGAACTTTCAGGTATTGTTCTGCTGACCAGGGGATGTTTAAAAATGAACAGTTAGACACTACAGAAAAAAGCTAACATTTTAGTGCAGTTTAGTACAGTCCTAGATTTGCTTCCTTCAGTCTCTGTTTGCATACTATTCACTCTGAGCAAATAATATACTACTGAAAAATTACACATACATAATTAGTTTACCTAGCCAGCAAAAAAAACTGATATAAGCTGACTAATTGTATTCATTATTATATACCACTGATATTTAGATAATTGAACTAATTTTTGTGTAAGGGTATAAATCTTGACATGTAGCAAATGCTATTTACTGTCTTTAATCCCCTTCTGCTTCATGTGAAGTGTCTAGCCCCATGTAGTGTCTGCTCTGGCCTACATTCTCTCAGTTACAGCCCTTTGGAGACAGTCTTTGTCGTCATCATACACAATAACAGCTGCTCTGCTGATGCCACTGCAGCAATTTCTGTCCATAAATCCTACTGCCTCGACCTTTGCTAATCTTTAAATCTTAATGGATTATCTGTGGCATGCTGCCTGCCCATCCTTTGTGACAGCTTTAGACATAGGTCATGTGCTGTGATATCATATATGTAACAGTAGTACTCTGAAGAAGGGGAAAATTTAGATTGTATCTCCCTCTCGAGGGAGAAAGCTGACCACTCATTCACACACTGGCACCAGACTCCAGAAGACGTTCAAGCCTTTACATTGTAAGGGGCATTCAGAACAGGTTTTGGCAAGTACTGGACAGCAGGAATGAAGATTATTCTGCTGAACAGGTAAGCATCTATGTTTTTTTTGAGTGACCATGTCCTCGGCACACACTTTCATACTTTTTGTTGTAGAGATTTGTTTTTCTCTCCGATTCCTCTGTGTTACAATCTGTCAGGGTGTACAGCAGGTGCCAAAGGAAACCTGGATGGAGTGCATGCACTTAATTACAAAACAGGAATTGTGCAGGTCTACAATCAGACTCTGAGCTTGGAAGAGTGGAGAGCTCCCAGGGGAACACGTTAGCAGTCTGTCACAGCCACAGACCACAACGTCAAGCTTTTTCTAGCACTGCTATTCTTAAATTTAACTCAGACTACTGAAAGAAGTTTTTCTTGTGATTGTTATCCTCATTATTCTCTGCAGATACATCTGTGCTACTAATACTGTTCTTCATATTAACTTGCAGGAGTTACTTGCAAAACTCTGGTTAGCAATAAAGAAATAAGAAACAAAGTTGCTATATATAAAGTACATTACAGAAGTGATGTCTAAGCAAAAAAGGCTGCTAACTGCAGCATGTGTCTTCAGAACAGAGCCTATATAAATTCATATTTTTGCAGTATATGTACTTTTTTATTTTCTCTAAAATACCTCAACAGCTGTACACACATTTCCTTTCTGTTACTGTCACCACCATCTTGTCTTTCCTGGTTCCTTTACCGTGTGATCGTGGCTTAAAAGTCTCCTCCCCATCTGCATGCTGTATAAATGTGTTATTTCATATACATATAAACAGACGTCAGCTGCTTACCAGAATGGGCACCTGCCTATCCTGTAGCCATGACTAGTTTAAAGTATCAGATTTATAAGTGAACTGAACTGACAGCAGGCCCCTCCAATTTAAGCTGAAATATGACACTGTTTGAATGATGCCTGCAGTGCATTACCTTCAGTTATCTGATATTGCTATTCTGGAATGCCTCACTAGGTAGCAAGAAATTTTGACTTGGCTTTATATTAAAAGTCAGATTTTTTTAAGTTATGTTGTATAGCCTTATCCTGAAAGGCAGAGAACATAAAAGTGGTGTGTGTGTGGTGTGTGTGTGTGTATATATATATATATATATATATATATATATATATATATATATATATATATATATATATATATATATATATATATATATATATATATAGATTCACTTTATAATCTCGAAATACTAAAATATCAAATTTTAGTATCTTGAGACTATAAAGCCGATCATCCGAAATAGCAAAACCCCATAACTGCAAATCCGGAAATGTTGAATTCACAGTTTTGGTGGTGCGATGTGGGATGTACTGTGTGCCTGATGTATGTTTCGTATGTGGATATGGCTGGAGATTAAGGTAAGTGAATCATTTTTTATGGGTTTTGGGTAGGGATTTGAGTGTGTGTTCTGAAGTTTTAGGTGTGGGTTAGGGTAGGTAGGTGAGAGTATGAGTGTGTAAGTGTTGAAAGTGGTGGTGTTTGTGCATTTGTGATGTGTGTGTGCGAGGGGACTGTAGTGTGAAGTGGTGAGTTTAGTGTTTCTTTCTGTTTGTGCGACCTCGGAGTTAGTATATATAAGTAGCGAGGGTGTGGGTGTGCAGCCCCCCACATGGGGGGGGGTGCAGGGGGGCTTGCCCCCCTGCTTATAAATAGGGCAAGGTTATTTGTTTATATTGTTGTGTTTGTGTGTGTTTTGTTTGTTTTAATGTGGGGAGGCTGGTGTATGTGTTGAGTGGTGTATGGTGGGTTTACATTCGATGTTTTGCTTTTCATGGATTTTGTGTTTCAGTGTTTGTTTTTTTTTGGCTTTATAGTCTTGAGATACTGAAATCCAATATTTCAGTATTTCAAGATTATAAAGTGAATCCATATATATTATATATATATATATATATATATATATATATATATATATATATATATATATATATATAAATATATATATATGTTAGGGGAGGGCATGAAGCTTCCAGAAAATGGATATAAGAAGTACAGCCCTATGGCAAAAGTATGCTAAAAAATATTCCACATTTTGAAGTTATGCTGACCTGTAGTTCTCACCTTCACATTTCATATGGGGGGTAGTGTATTGCCTGATGATGGTTTGGGGTGCCAGACTTGTTTTAAAAAAACTAATGATTGATATTGTTTTGTGCAGTCTATTAGTTTTGTCCAGGAAGATCAAGGTAGAAGTATCACACAGTTTCTTCTTTCCTCAAGATGCTGCTACCTCAGATTTGGTATACTAAACACTGTTGATGTATACACTTTTGAATTTAGAGACATTTTAGCATAGTGTACTTAACTGGAACTTACTAAAAACATCTTTTATTTTGGCATTGATTGCTCCTTACAGGCACAAGGCACAACAATGGGTGGTGCCTTCATTCTGTTAAATGCTTATCTTTTCATGGGGTTGGTTTGAAATCAAATATGTCTATGATGCCACTAAAAATTATTATTTTTAAATAGTTTGATATGTGGAGGAGAAATTTTGATGATTGCTGGGTAATATGGAAAGGTGAACTTACAGAACTTAAACTTTTTTATAGAATAAACAACAATACATTTGGTATACAGTTTACATTAAAAGCTGAACAATTTAATATTGACTTTTTGGATGTGATGGTAACAAAAATCTTGACTGGGACTTTATATACAGAAATCTACAGAAAACTGTTCAGTAAAAACTCTATACTTTCTTCAGCTAGCAACTGCAGACATATTACACATAACATACCTAAATCCCAGATCATGAGGCTCAAAAGAATAATTAGTACTGAAGAGGCATAAACTTTGGCACCTTTGGATTCCATACACCATTTAGAACATAGTGGGTATAGGTCACACGATGTTGTTGAGTCCAAGAGTGCAGTAAATGAAATGAATAGGGTTGAGCTTTGGCGGTATACAAAATGAATAACAACACTAAGAAGTGCACATTGAGATTTGCTAGTGTATGTGGTAGTAACACATTTCATGTCAGGTGTATTATAGATTCATAGTTTCATAGATATTTACTAGGCTAACAACCACAAGGGCCTTTTTAAAGCTAGCCATGCATCCCAAATCTCTGACAAGTTCTGATACCCTTGACAAGTATAAGCATGGGCCTGGGAGATGAACCATTTACAGGTTGCCTGTGTCCATTAGAGACATAGGTGCCAAACCAGGGATGAATTTCCGGTTTCCCATCCAGTTGTCCAGGCTGCACTTTAATTGGGTAAGGGAGTAACTCTGCTTCACATGGATGGGGAGCCTGTTCCGTAGACGGGGTAGTCTCTGGGATACATGCCTATCTCTCCAGCAGATCCTATTTATTTCACAGGCACCATTTAAGTCTTTAGAACGGGTAATTCTGGTGCTGTTTGTTTTGTGGATATGCAAGAGGTTCATCAGAGTGGTGTATGACAATGCCCTGTATACCAGGCATAGATCTCCTCTCAAAAGCCTGTAGGAGACAGAATACAGGGATAGGGCCTTGAGGCGGTCTGCATGGGACATATTACTTACGCCCTGTATTATTTTAGTGAGGAACCTCTGTGGATGTTCCAATTGCTGGATATGCCTGGTTAGGTACATACCAAAGGGGGCATTGTACTCAATGATTGGTCTGATGAATGCCGAATACAGTGGAACAATGACTTCCTTGGACATAAATGCTATACCTTTGCTTATAAGTTGTGCAACATAGAATGATTTCCTCACCACTGTAGACACGTGATGATCAAAGGCTAGATTACTATCTATGTGTGTCCCTAAGTCCGTGACTACCGGGTCAACTCTAGGGGATGTGTTGTCAATATGATAGTTACCAGGGATAGATGACTTCCCAAAGAATATTATTATGCATTTCTTAGCATTTAGTTTTAGTCCATGGCTCTGACACCAGTTGTTTGTCTGTGTCACCCCGTCTTGGAGAATATTTGTGTCAGTGTGAGATTCAATGACAAATCCTTATTTGCAATCATCTGCAAATTTAGTCAGCCAAAGACCACTGACATTGGCTGTGACTTCTGAGAAGTAAATTCCAAAAAGGAGCGGTCCAAGGACTGATCCCTGAGAGACCCCACTTGTGACTGGCCTCTTTGTAGAAATGGACCCCCCAATGTTAACTTCCTGGGTCCTATTTGTGAGCCAGTTGGCTATCCACCAGGTGACATATGGGTTTGTACCTAACCTCTTGAGTTTGTCAACAATGCGCAAGTGGGGTATTGTGTCAAATACCTTGGCCAGGTCAAGGCAGGCAATGCAAATGATTTTGCCATCATCCATTGCTTTGGTGACCTTCTCAAAGAAGTCTACCAGATTGAGTAGACATGATCTGCCCTTGATGAAGGATCCAGTGTCTGGAGGCTTACTATATCTATACTGATGTTCTCCATGATAATTCTTTCCATGGCTTTATATATAAGACTAGTGAGACTTATGGGTCTGTAATTTCCAGGGTCTGTAGATGGCCCACCTTTGTGCAGAGGGATGACTGTTGCCTTTCTCCATTCATGAGGCACAAAGCCTGTTTGGAGGCTACAGTTAAATAGTAATTCCAGAGGCCCTGAATGGTCATGTTTCATGCTATTTAGAAGGCATCCTGGGATATTGTCTGGGCCCACTGATGCTGTGTTCTTGGTCTTAGAGAGAGCATTAAGGACCTAGTGATAGTAGGGGGAGTTATATTTGATGTATTTCTTGAGGGAAGGTTGAGGGGGAGAGAGGAGGAGTAAAGTTGGACCTGAATATATCAGCCAGGAGGTTTGCTACATCTTCTGGCTCAATATAGGTGGCTCCATTTACAATGAGCTCTGCACACAATTGTGTATTACCTTTGAGGTTGCAGACATAGCTAAATAATACCTTGTGGTTGTCCTTGGTGTGGGAGGCCAAACTTACCTCAAATTTGGCTTTGGTAGACATTATTTGTTTTCCTTGTTGTTTGTTTAGTTTGATAAGAGTGTTGTTATCCTGCTGGGTGCTGCAATAAGTTTTGCCATGATTTTCTTCCTCCTGTTATATACCTGATTGATTTTGTGATTCCACCAGGGTGACTTGTTAGTTCTGTATTTCTTCCTGGTGGGTACAGCTGCCTCTATGCAGCTATTAACATGCTTGTACAGGGTTTCTGTGAACAGTTCTGCATAGGCACTACGCTTGCATACTGCACTGCATAGTGCTTGCTTTCATAATCAGCGGACAGATTGTTAGTAACTTTTTTCAATTTCTTAAATTACATTTCTTTTTGAGATAACTAAGTATTACTTGCAGGGACTTCTTTTATTCACTTTTCTGTGTCAGATAGCAGCCTTTTAGTATGCATCTCGCCTCCCAACAGGACTGAGCCTGATGGCTCCTCTACCTGCACATAATCACTTCTCTGTAGCCAAGAATCCTTGGGTGTTGCGGCAGTCCTACGAACCATTTGTTTATGCCTGGGAATCCCTTAATAATCTCTGCCACTCCAGGATGAGAGTCAGGTAGTAGAGGCTGGACCAGTTTACTGGTCCTGTTTGGCAGCCTGTCCTCACTTCCAGCACAACACCCCCCCCCCCCAATCTCTACTGGCTCTTCCAAATTCTGTTCTAGCTACACTCCAAATGGAAATGTGCCTCTACATGCTGAATTCCCTTTGGCTTACTGTGTGATTTGCTCATGACATTACATATTCACTTGGCTCAAGCTCCTTGGGGTTACCTCCTAGTGCTTTTGGTTGGTGTCAACCATGTGATAAGCCAGAACCTAATCCCTCCCCCCCCCCAAGGATGGGTGAGCTGACAATGGCCACTCACTTCGGCCTCCCTAACCAGCACTTACAAGCTTCAGTACCTCTATAAAAAATTAGGTCATCTGCGAGGTACTCAGGGCATTATCCTTTGTCATGGAACTGGGTGCAGCATTAGGTTCTGAAACATTCCAGCCTCAGCTATTCCTGAGAGTGATAAAGGGTCTGTGAATCTGCAGAGAACTAATAGGTTTATTATCTGTATGCAAAACATAAAAGAGAAGACTGGAAACACTTTCCAAAATAGGCCTTTCTCGGTCAAAACAATCTTAAAATGTGATGGTAGTGTTCTATAAGAGCTAGAGAGACAAAATCATAAGGAAAATGCACTGAGATTTCATGTATATCCAACATAATGTGTACTATGGAAACTGAGGAGCACAGAGATACTGCAGAACAGGAGATTCAACTAAATCAAGTTTTAGATATATATAGCAGTGTTTGAAGAAAGATGCATTCTGGTTAATTAAAAAAGTGTGTTCAGGGTGCAGTTATCCATTAATGTGATGAACTGCTTAATGTACTTCATCTTGTACACCATTGATGCTTTTTGTGTTTCACTGTTGCAGCCATCATATTTGGGTTATCCCTGCCAGGGTAGCCCTCGGCCGGCCCGAATACCAGAGACTTAGTATTTCTGCATCGATTGCTGTCACTTGAGGACTGATGTCAGGTCATCAGTGGTATAAATGAAGGCAGCTGATGCCATTACATCAGTCTTTCTTGCCATGGAGTCTGAAGCAGAAGGAGTTTGCACGAGTGCCAGTTGGCCACTACCTGAGTTTTCATTTCCGAATTGAAGTTGAAGTCTTCTAAAGCTAAGTACCCCGTTGGGGATCCTTTTTTCTTGCACTAACCGATGTCAGAAAAAGTTAATAATTGTCTCCCTGTGGAAAGCAAATACCACACTGGGACTTCCAGTCTTACTGCGTCACTTTTCTAGGCCCAGACCACGACGTCCCTTGTTGTCACTTCTGTGCTCTGTTTAATGCCAGAACTATTCGTTGATGGGCCCTTATTGTAGCCACATATTTCCGTTTACAGTCTCCGAATTCCGATATGGCTTCGGTAAGCCATCCGACAGCAGATCTTCTGAAAAAGCGTAAAGATAAAGATGGAGATAGACCACACAGGACCAAACGTTCCAACAATGCTTCCATTAAGCTAGTCGTCAGTCCTCTGGAACTCAGTGAGGGGCTTTCACAGCCCCTGATGCCCGCTTCAGTTAATTCGCAGGCTGCTACCGAGACCCTTTTGGAGTCTGCTATGCCACAGAACTCTTCTTCAACTAAGCATCCTGCGGTCATCTCTACCTTGGATGGATCTGGAGCCGTTGTGCAGGCACCGGCTTCTGAGTAAGTCCTTCCCACCACCGAATCACGACATAAACCAACGCCTTCTTTCGCAACTAATGTCCAAAAGTATCGACCACAAGGCAACAAGCTGAATAGTAGGGTTGTATTTAATCTAACAGTAAAAAAAATAAACCACACAAGTACAAAATACTTTCACAGAGTACATCTGCTTCCTCAAGTGATAATTTTCATATACTTCTATTAATTGGTTATATACACATTTACAAACTGAATAATCAATTAATTAAAACATTATTAGGAACATTAATTCTTCCCTTCTTAATACATTTCACTCATAGAAATATGTATACATATATTTATGTCAAACTTAAAAACATATAGAAATATATAAAAATATAAAATATTTTATAGAAAATATAAAACGTTTTATTTAATGTAATTATGCCAATGATTCAATTCAGGTTTGAGTGGAAACACTTCATTAAGACCAGGGGGGGGGGGGGGGGCTATATGCATTAAAATACAATATCCATTTATTTTCTTTCAGTAAAATTTTTGATATCCTCTCCCCTTTGTGATAAAACCACATTTTCAAAAATTAAGAATTTAAAAGTGTGTTTCTCACTAGTTTTTAATATATGCTTATATAGAGAGTTAGTAGTAACCTTTCTTCTAATCTATGACATCTGACTGCTTATTTGTTTTTTTAACATCTGATTTGTTTTTCCTATGTAAAACGATGAGCAGGATACATATCTTGCCATTAAGGTTACTTGTATTGTAATCACCATACGCTCTAATATGAAATTCAGTCTGTCTTGCAGGATCTACAAATTCGTTATTTGTGTATATGAATTTACAGAAAACACATTTTCCACATCTATAAGTACCTACATATTTATTCTTTGCAGCTAAGCTACTACCATGCTGTTCCTTATAGCATAGTTTATTTTATAGTGTGTTGCATCTTCTATATACAAATGTTGGACTAGCACCTATATTATTAGTCTCTGGTATGAGTGATAGTATAGACCAATGTTTACGTATAATATTTCTTATATTAGTTTTATTTTGATCATAACTGATAATCTAATCACATTCACTATATGCAGTAGATTTCCTTGATGCTTTACTTGTTTGTCCTTTTCTTGAAAAAAGTGGCGCATAAGAGCTATCTCTGTTTTGCATAATGTCTGCTTTTACTTCTGCTACGTTTTGTGTATTATAACCTCTCTGTTGAAAGTCATTTGGCCAGATTATCTAGCTGTTGAATGCAAATAGCATCAGAAGTATTAAGACTACTAACTCTGGCCATCTGATTTTTCATGTTTGTGAAAATATATGGAGGATGCATACTATCTGCTGCTAGATATGTATTCTTTTTTACTTCTTTTTTATATAGGAAAATACCTCTTTTCCCTTTAAGATCTTTCTCTATGTGAATGTCAAGAAAATCTATGTTCCTATAATGAACGTGTTTTTTAAAACTTAAGAATGTGGTACTATTTTGTAAATATTCTTTTGCAACTACTGTTCTTTCAAAAACAACCGAGTTCCTTAGGCCCAGGGGTCAAACCACACCCAAGAAACCGACTACCCATTCTCAGATGCCTGCTCCCTTGCCTCAGTCTCAAATGCTTAAAATGCCAAAAGACCTTATCATGCTGATTAGGGGAAGCCAAGCCACTCCCTCAAAAAGGAAAAGTGGTCTGTCTCTGGTAGCTTTGTCTGAACAAGAGTCAGATGAATCCTATGTATCTGACTATGAAGACATGCAGCCCCTCTCCACATATGAGGATTCTAATGCAGAGGAATCCATACCTTCAGCCTCTCCCCCAGAGTATTTTTCCTTTGGGGAAACCCTGCATACCTTAAGGGAGCATTTCCAATGGGAGAGTCAAGACTACCCTCAGTCTAAAAAGAGACTCAGAGAGTTCCTGGATCCTCCACAACACAGACCCTTAGCCATCCCACCAGTTCTGGATGTGGTGGATGATGTTTTCCTTGAATCCAGCTTAACTTCAGATGCCCTCCCTCCTGCTCCCAAAAAACCAGACAGGTACTGCAGAGTCCCTGACTTACACAAATATCTCTTTAAAAATCCAACTGCTGACCCAGAGGTAATTTCTCAAGGGCCAAAAGGGATTAAAGCAACCTCAGCTAAGAATCCCACCCCCTCAGACAGGGATTCCCGAGCACTGGACAGATGGTGTAAAAAAGTATTCACTTCAGCTACTCTTTGTATCAGGGGACTAAATTGTCAGTTCCATATGCTTAAATATCAGCAACATACCTTGGAACCCTTTAAACAAAAAATGTCCTCCTTTCCTACATGGGCAGAATCTAAAGATTTACAAGACTTAACGCATTCTGCAATTGAAGTAACTAAACACGCTTTGCACTGTGGTTTTGATGCCCTAGAAGCTTCTTGCAGGGCAGCAGTCACTGGATCTGTCATTAGAAGACATGACTGCTTAAGGAACAACCCCTGCAAGACCATGTCAAATCAAAATTGTTGGATGTACCCTTGCACAAAGATAACTTATTTGGCACTAAAGTAGAAGAGGTCTTAAAAAAGATGGAAGAAAAAGCTAAATCTATGCAGACAGTTAAAGATTTCTTACAGGTCCAGCCCTCTAGGTTCAGTAGGCATTTTCCCTCCAAACACTGGTCCTTTCCTGCTCCAAGTAAACAGGCCCAGCCTAGACCCCGTGGAAACAGACCACTCAGACAGCAGCCTCAGTAGTTGCAGAGATCTAAGCAGTGGACTGCCTCCACTTCAAAACCAGGGAGTTCTAACCACCCACTTATGGAAAGAACTCAGGACTCACTTCCTCCCATCTTTGCCTCTGCCCACCGTCACATACCCCTAGGAGGAAAGCTCTCCTTTCACTCAAACACCTGGGCCGCCATTAGCAAGGACCAATGGGTTCTGAACACTGTCTCAGGGGTACAAATTCTCCTTCCACACCCTTCCAACCCCAAAAGAGTTCCCAGATCTACCACCAAATCAGTGGGCAGAGGATCAAAAACAAATCCATTCCCCGCTTTCCTTGGGGGCAGTAGAGCATGTTCCTGCACAGCAGATAGGCTAAAGCGTCTACTCCAGACTTTTTCTGGTGCCCAGAAATGACAGCACCTGGCACCCCATCCTCAATCTATCCATTCTAAATACCTTCCTGGTGATCCCAAAATTCAAAATGCTCACCCTCCATGAGCTGCTACCCATGCTCTCCAAGGACACTTGGCTAGCTACTCTGGACCTAAAAAAGGCCTACCCCCACATTCCTATCAGGGAGTCCTGCAGAAAATATCTCTGCTTCAGGGCAAGATCTCAACACTTTCAGTTCTCTGCGCTTCCCTTTGGCTTATCTACTGTTCCCAGAGTTTTCACAAAATGCCAGGCTCTGGCCATTGCCTTTGGCAGAGAAAGAAATATACAAATGTACTCCTACTTAGATGACTGCCTTATTCAGGTAGACAGCCAGGAAAAGCTGCTCAAAGACCTGGCCTTTGTAAAAAACCTACTAACCTCCCTAGCGTACACAATCAACGAAAGGAAATCAAAAGGTACCCACCCAAAGGATAACCTGCCTTGGAGCAAGTCTGGACACAGCATCCCAGATGACATGCCTTACACCAGAGAAACAAATTTTCCTGTCAGTTTATTTCTCAAAAACTGGCCACCAGGCCCCAGCTTTCTTCAAGGAAAGTCCTGCAAGCCCTGGGGTTCATGGCATCTTGCATAATCCTCATTCCATATGCCAGGCTGCATATGAGGAAACGTCAGTGGTACCTAAAGAGCCTTTGGCGTCAACACTCTCAACATCTGCAAACTCTTCTGCCTATTATTCCTTGCCTAAGGAAGGAATTTCTTTGGTGGGCAACAGCCTGCACCCACAACAAGGGACTGCCCTTCTCCCCACACCCTGCCACCCAGACCCTCGCCACAGACACATCAGACTACAGTTGGGGTGCTCACCTGGACGACAGGTGCATACAGAGCCAATGGAGCCCACAACATATCCCCCTGCACATCAATCAAAAAGAGATGTTGGCTGTGCAGCAGGCCTTGATAGCTTTCAAACCCCTTCGATCTCCAGGGATTCTCCTGATCAAAACAGACAACACCACTGTGATGTGGTACATCAACAAGCAGGGAGGGACTCACTCCTACCCACTGTGCAGGCTGGTCATGACCCTTTGCCTCACAGCCTTTTCCATGCAACTACACCTGTTAGCACAATACCTAACAGGCTGTCTCAACTCCCTGGCAGACCAATTAAGCAGAAAGCTTTTGGACCCACACAAGTGGCAGCATAACAGAAGCACCGTCTTCCTAGTAACTCAGAAATGGGGAACCCCAGAGGTCGACCTCTTTGCCTCCCACATCAACCATCAGCTCAGCAAATTCTGCACCAGGGAGCATCACTGCATGGCTTGGAAAGTGGATGCCCTGTCCTTCCCCTGGGTAAACCTATCGGTCTATGCCTTTCCTCCCCTACCTCTCATCTCCAGGGTACTGCTCAAAATAAGGGAGGAAAAACCAAGGACCATTCTCATAGCTCCAGACAACACTGGTACCCCTTGTTGCACAACCTGTCCCTGCTGCCTCCATAGAATTTTCATCAGATTCCAAAACTCCTAACCCAGAGGGAAAGGGAATTCATGCACCCCTAATTGCAGACGCTCAATTTGGTAGCTTGGCTTATTCTCTAACCCCTGACCAATCTGCCAGCCTCAGTAAACAGGTTCTGGATGTTATCTGAGAGGTCAGATGCCCTAGCACCAGAAAGTCTTATGCAGATAAATAGAAAAGGTTCTGCACCTGGATCCAGGCTAAGGGGGCCAATACGTCACGGCCCTCCATCCCTCTCATCCTGGATTACTTAGCTGACCTACTACACAGTGGTCTGTCCTTCTCTTCTATAAAAATTCATGCCTCTACTATTTCTGCTCATTTTCCCACTAAGCAGCCTCTTTTCTCACACCCTCTGATTAAACAGTTCCACAGAGGGGCTAGCAACTTGAGGCCCCCCAGAAGGGCACCAACACCAGCTTGGGACCTTAACTTTGTCTTGGAAAAGCTCACACTGCCTCCTTTCGAACCAGCTTCTTCTGCAGAGATAAAATTTCTCTGCTGGAAGACAGCCTTACTCCTGGCCATCACTTCAGCCAATAGAGTCTATGAGCTGCAAGCACTCATGGCTGTGGAACCCTTCATCATCTTCCATGCAGACAGGGTATCCTCAGAACTAATCCATCCTTCATGCCCAAGGTGTTGTCCAGTGTGGCTCTCAACCTATCCATTCATTTGCCCATCTTCTTTCCTAACCCCCCAAAACAAGGGGGAAAGGATTCTGCACTGTCTAGATGTGCACAGACAGCTCAGATACTATCTGGACAGGACTAAATCCTTAAAGTCTGATCAGTTGCTGGTTAGCTTTGCTTCAGGGGCAGAAGACAAAGCCATCTCCAAGCAAACCATTTCCAAATGGATAGCACACTGCATCCATTTCTGCTACAAACAGCATGGCAAGCCTCCCCCCAAGGGGGTCAGGACACAATCCACCAGAGCAGCCTCCACCTCTGCAGCTTTCCTCAAAGGGGTCCCCACTAAGGACATCCTGGAGGGTTGCCACCTGGACATCTATTCACACTTTTACCAAGCATTACTACCTGCCTCTCTTCTCGAAATCCAGGGCAGGTTTGCTTCTGCAGTCTTGCAGGGTATACTAGCCAGCCTCTAGCTTCCGTGACTGCCTCCACCCATTTCCTCATCCCTTACCCAAATGTGATGCCTGCAACAGTGAAACACAAAGAACATAGTACAGTTGTGTACACTTACCGTAAATGTAGATGTTCGAGTGTATTCACTGTTGCAATCCTGGTTTCCCTCCCTCCCCCCCCCCTTTGCTTTTTGTTACCTTTCTTCCTTGTTGTTCTCCTTTTCTTTCAAGGGACATATAGGTATTTATTTTACACTGATGGAGTTCTTCCACCAGAATCTGGCCTCCTACTTGGGGGCTCCTGACAAGTTAGGAAAAGAAAAACTGATGTAATGGCGTTGGCTGCCTTCTTTTATACCAGTGACGACCTGACATCAGTCCTCAAGCGACAGCAACCAACGCAGAAATACTAAGTCTCTGGTATTCAGGCCGGCCGTGGGCTACCCTGGCAGGAATAACCCAAATGTAATGACTGCAACAGTGAAGTCACTTGAACATCTACATTTATGGTAAGTGTACACAACTGTACTTTCTATTCCCTCAGTCTTGTCTTGCAATTTGTGTGACTTGATGAAGTCAATTAACCAGACAGTGCACACTGTGCACCTAGGTCAAAGCTGAAATCAAGTTCTTGGGCCAAATGGGCTTACCTGATTAAAATACAAATAAAAAGAAGTGTCTTTTGCTTGCTTACAATCTTTGCTGTCTCCATTACATGAGCACCCATTTCTTTATTATTTCTCAGGTTTTTCAATTTGTTGGTTCAAAATGTTCTGCAAGGTCTGTCTTTTTAATTACATTCTGTTGCTTAAACATCTGTCCTGTTTGAATTGTGGTGGTAATTTGCTTAACTGAACTGCTCATTTTCTTTTCCTTCATGACACTGTTTCCATTTGTGTTATGCAATTCTGTGACATGGATTCCAAAGCTATTTTACATACATCTGTAGCATAATGATTAACTAGAGCTCTGAGAGCCTTCTTTCAGTCCATCTCCCAGACATCTGTGGTGAACACACCTGCTGAATACAAAATCAGATTCATCAGATGGCCAAACAGCTGAACCCAGTTCCATGCTAAAGAATGCTTGACTGGTGGAACCAGGTATAAGACAGTATAGTAACAAAGTCCATCTGGGTGTAAGAGAGTTTTGCATCTCAGAGCCAATTGCCATAGGTCTTTTCATTGCCGGATTACTTATCAGAAAACACCCAAAGCCGACTGTTTAACAAATTAATTTTACTTCCTCCTGAAGCTCACTGTATGTTTTTGATGGTCTATTAGTAAGATGCCTGTGCAGCAAAGCGCACGCTTACCTATTTCTGCAGTGACTGAGTAGTGTACATGCAGGTTTTTTTGCCACCTATTAGGCACCCCTTCTATCTGGGAAATATCTGAAGCAGGATCCTCTGCCTGTCTTCAGTGGACATAGCTGTGATGTGGAAGTTTTCATTTGGACCCCAAACCTGCTGTACATGTAACACAGATCATACAGATACATTGGCACCACTGCTATGTGTGTCCTTTCCATTTATTAACATGGCATGAAGTGCTAAAGCAGGGGGACTTGCTTTATGGGTACTTACTCCTAAAGTTGTACTCACACTTTGTATATTACATCCATGCCCCTAAACTATTAATTATACCAAGACTATAGTGTTACCTGTATTGTATTATGCTATATACTACGTTTGTCATACAAAATGCAATTGACGTATACAGTAATGATGAAATTGCGTAACATTTGGATAATGCATTGTGTACAAATTTACATGTAGCAGCTGTAATTATTGGCTTCAGTTATCAAAACAAGTAGTATAGTCTTTCCATTTAAAGTAGTTTAAAGTATTTTTTGAAATCTGAATACCTTACTGTCACAATTGGTAGACTTAGTAATGGCCTGCAATGAAGACATGTCTGGTAAGATCAGGAGGGTCACTAAATCGCACAGTAATATGTTCAGAATAGGTTTCTGACAGGTACTTGTAGCAGTTGTTGATGCAGACTGTCCAAGGGAAGTAATCTGACAGTTACTAGTAGTTCACATGTCTGAGATGAGAATAGATGATTTTGTACAGATGGCTTCTGTTGCATTTTAGCAACTGCCCATTTTTGCTCTCAGTTGTGTAGGAACTGTCCATCTGTTTAATAATGGCAGCTTCTTGTCAGAGGCTTCCCAAAGCTCATTGTCACGGGGTTCTGAACTTAGCTATTGTTTTCCTGGTTGAAGTATAGATAATAATGCTCATGGTGTCTTTATTTCTGCTTTAGTTGAGCTCTTTTTCTGACCTAATTTAACTGATTTTATGGCCTAAGGTTATAACAAGATGGATGAAGTAGACAACTTTAATTTTTATTCTCTTCTCCAATAACACCTGCAAATGTGATATCCCAGCTGAATCAAGTGGTGTATTTCTATGTTCAAGCAAAGATAGTAGCAGTCTTGCTTTTAGTTGACAATTTATTTTTTCCATAATATTTCTGATTCTTTGTTTAACTCTCACTACTTGGCCATTTGATTGTGGATATCTCAGACTAGTTGTGATATGGCGACATTTCCATTCTTTTGAAAAGGAACAAAATTCCTGACTTGCAAATTGTGGATCACTGTCAGATATAATGATGACTGAAATCCGGCAACATGAAAAAAATGCATTGAGAAGCATAATGGCAGTGTGTAATGATGTATCACGGAACTATTTTCACATCAAAATATTTGCCATTGTAGTAAATGCAAATAATATAATGACTGTCTGAATTTGTACATATAGGTTTTTTTCATAGGTTTGTGCTAAGCTAGCTGCTCTTGCAAGCCATTTAAGCCTAGCTAATTATCCCTTATGAGACTCAAACCATGCATCTTGTGTTTGTAAAGCAAACACCTTAACCATTAGGCTACCCTCCCTACAAATTGATAGCTACTTTATCCATGGCCTGTCTAGTATTTCATGAGGAAGCATTTCTTCTTTGATATCTTTTAAATGAAATATGTTATAAATCTGGCAGTCTTTAACCACCACTTTGATTTGTTGAATATTATATCACTTGTTCAACCTTGCAGTTAACTGTACTCAGATGTGCTTCATATATTTTCTCCAACATTTTGTTATGTAACACTAGTATGATACAGTGACTTTGTGGGATTTAAATAATAGACCCTGGGAAACATGAATTTCATCATGGAATGCATAGTACATTTGAATTGTAAATTGATTTTTTTTCACCTGTTTATCCTGACAGTACCATATTTTTAAAATTTGCACTTCAATGTCCAGTTCAGCATGTTGCCAAGTCCCTTAAAAAGTCAGCATATTGTCTAAAACTATGAAATGAAACTTTTAAGAATTCACGTTATTGTTTGCAATAAACTTTTCAGTCACTCCTCACTGAACTTTGCTTCTTTGGTTAGTATACTGCTTTACACGAATATGTGGATCATTTACTTAGTAAATCTGCACATTTTGTACCTTTGCAAATCTATGGCAATCGTCCTGCATGAGTGTGTGAGCGGTCTGCTTCATGAACATCAGGAGGATCATCTGCTTAACAAATGCAGATCATTTACTACTTGAGTATGTGAGTGGTTGTCTTGACTGACTGCATTCTGCCCACTAGTGCACTGTGACTGTGGGAGGTGTTCATACTGTGCTCTGATTGTCTAGCAGTCCCGTGCAGCTAGCTTGTGATACAGAGACTTGCAAAAATGACATAGAGCAAAAGCTCACTAGAGACTCATTTGCATGTCTCTTAACTGAGCATTTAACACAGATGGAACAACTGTATGAAGTATTTCCATCCTCCAACCCACACAATTATGTTGCAGACACCTACAGCAGATAGATAAGTGGAGACGGGTCTACTTCAGTACACTGAACTTTTACTTACCCGACACTCACTTGACCTAGACGAAAGCACCGAGAACTACAGAAGACCGACATCCGGAACACCGTCTCCGCACACGAGGTAAGTAACTGCTTGGCCATTCCGAACAAAAACAATTAACTAAACTAAACCCACTAATGTGGGGGGCATCACCCCCCACACCCCTAACTAAATATACTAACTCCAAGATCGCACTACCACGAGGGGTAAGGGGCAAAGTTCAACAGGATGGCCAAGCGGTTACTTAACTCACATGCGAAGTCAGTGTTCCGGATGTCAGTGCTTTCGTCTGGGAAACTTCAGTGTTGGGTAAGTAAAAGTTCAGTCTACAGAAGTAGACCCATGGAGACACAAACACACGCACACCATCACTCAGACAACTGGACAGTCACAAACACACAACACACACACACACACACACACACACACACACACACACACACACACACACACACACACACACACACACACACACACACAAAAACCCACTCAATGCCTGGCGCTGTTTACCTTCTGTTGCAATAACATACTCACTGTTGGTCTTAGGCATCAATTTATGCCAACTGTAAAACTACAGAGTTCACTTTTCACTGCTCTGCTTTGAAATAGTTTTGTCGAACTTGTCTTTGAATTAGTCTGCCCTGCTATTTTGATGAAGATGCACATCTCTGAGGCAGTGCATAATGTTAATTCATACTAGCTGCACCCCAAGTTGTCATCTGTTACAGGGTTTTTTGAATCACTACATCACAATGCAATGATTAGTCTTGCTAGAAAAAGGAAGGCCCAGTTTATGTGTTTATTAATAACACCCCAACTGACTCTGTTACAGAGAATTTAAAGCTCAAGTCTCTAAGTATGTTCTCATTTAAAATTCTGCACTAATATCAAGGTTAAAAATCATGACATTACTTTTTATTGTTTATCAGTCCAGTGATTTTATATCAATAATGCTACATAGCATTCTTCTGAAACAGTACACACAACAGGTATATCAATTATGTTCACAAACAATTATTTCTCTGTCCCAAAAATGTTTAAGTAAGCCTCTAAACGTTCAGCAGTTTTGTTTGAATCAATCACTTGTAGATCATTCCTGTCACCTCTCCTTTGTTTATTCCTGCACACTTTAGAACCATTATTCAGTCCACGGTTTCTGTACTCTCCTTTTACATCTGGACAAGGTTTTTTATCATGCATATGACTAGAGCTGGTAAAAGTTGAATCCATAAGTGCTACACATCCCATTCTGACACCGTGTAATGTGTAAGTTGCTTGGTTCTACTCTAGACCTACTTAACAGGTGTAACAGCACACAGGTGCAGTGCTGGATGTATCTATTCTGTTTACTAACATGGCAGCAATTGCTAAAGGAGTTGGAACCACATGACACCCACCATGCAGGTTATCCTTATGAGTACTTACTCTTAAAGTGGCGCTTTCACCTTATACATTACTAATCTGGCTGTGTAGCTGATTCTGTCCTCAGTGTGCTTGCATGTTCTGTAAAGTACCAGGTATGCAATCGAGTTTGGCCAAAGTGGACATGAATGTTTCATGAACCATGTGTGACATATGCCCAACTCTAACTTCACTGGGCATGCGTGATTCATTATCCTTGCTTGGCTGTGCATTCAACTTTGGCCCCGTAGTGTTGCATAGTTTGCAAACTGTATCTGGCCAAGCAAATGACTATGAACACAACCAGACCTCTCAAATGTAATGATTTTCAAGGAATGCTCCTGTTTTCAGTTTACCCCTGCACATACTGCTTCTACTTGTAGATGAATGTCTCTATTATCCCTTCATGCAGTTTTCTAAATCCCCCTTATCACACGATTTTCAAAGCTAATACAGAGTGCGACACCCCAGTCCTGGCCCAGTAATCACGGAGCCTCAATCCTCACCACTAGCACCAGTGACGAATGTGCACATTGGGAAGGATAACAAGTACACACAGTAAAGTACAATTTCCCTTAAGATCACACAGAGATCACAATCAGTCTGGGGATGGTTTCTCCCTCTTTCTCCAGATCCCCAATAAGACTCCCCACTGGCACAGCTTTAGGGTTAAGATCTCAGTCAAGTGATCAAGCCAAAACCTCCAGCACCCTCTCTGAACAACAAGGGCTTCATGTCCCTGCCCAGGTAGCTCACACACACACACACACACACACACACACACACACACACACACACACACACACACACACACACACACAAACACTTTGAGATTTAATTTATATACAAACACACAGACACTCCTGGGGCAGGCTGGCACAGGTTTATTAGCTATGTCCCCTTCTGCCCAGACTATAAGGTAGTTATCACTGCCACCAACCACCTTTACGTATCAGCTACTATAAGGCCCTTACACAGGGTAACCAATCCTACTGTGTAATGTTACCATTATCCAAATAAGTGTGACCAAGACCTGCAAGGCTATTTAAGAGTGGCCTGTACAGTGTCACCAGATACATATGCAAATACTTTAAGAGCTTAAATATCTCTAAATAAACCAGCCACAATTAAAATGTTTAAATGTATTTAATAATAAATAATAAAACCACAAGACAATACTCAATAACTCAGTACAGTGACTACAGAGTTCAGAATCACAGGAAATATTTTAAAACAACATTGCAGGACAGTCTCAAATAAATACAGAAAACATCTAAACTAATCCTACTATATTCCTTTATATCTCTAAGAGAAATACTATACCTGAATCTTACTTACAGAGCAAGACAAATACAGATGAGAAGTGCTGAATGGATGTTTTCAGGTCAGAAGACAAGATACAAAAATGCACAGACTCTGGGAGAGTTCCCAAATTAATATCAAAACATTACTGCTGGGTTATCTGGATGACATCACTATTTGTCACCTGTCTTTTGTTCCCAGGCTAACAGATACCAACAGAATTTAACATTTCTCTGTGAAAAAATACTTATCTGTCAGATGTTTGCCTAGAACAGTGCAAACAAATACCAATGTGGTCCAATGTTTGCCTAGAACTGGAAGTCGTAAAACAGTTAAACACTTTTACATGTTAAACCTAGTAATTATTTCAGTTGTAAGACAATAGAAAGAAACATCTATCTGTAGACATCCTGTCTCCTTGTTGTATTACTTAACTTTATAGCACATTGTAAATTTCTCTTAATTTTAACTTATTTTCTTGAAGTTTTGCAAGTTAACTCTCTAGATTCCAGCTTCTTGCTATTAAAACATATATTTTCACAGGTATATAGTTTATACACATTTCTGCTCTTTTACAGCAGGGTACATTGTGGTTACAGTCTTGAAACTCAGTACATAACATACAGTTCAACACACACTTCTGTGCCAGTAGTTTAATATATACATAACATATAGTATTTGCAATGATGATGGACAGGTTGACAGAAGAGCTCAGACAGGAGTCCCCATGGACTATGATGTTTGCAGATGACATTGTGATCTGTAGTGAGAGTAGGGAACAGGTGGAGGAGACCCTGGAGAGGTGGAGATATGCTCTAGAGAGAAGAGGAATGAAGGTCAGCAGGACTAAGACAGAATATATGTGTGTGAATGAGAGGGAGGATAGAAGAATGGTGAGGATGCAGGGAGTAGAGGTGGTGAAAGTGGATGAGTTTAAATACTTGGGATCAACAGCTCAGAGTAATGGTGAGTGTGGAAGAGAGGTGAAGAAGAGAGTGGGTGGAGAAGAGTGTCAGAAGTGATTTGTGACAGACGAGTACCACTAAGAGTGAAAGGGAAGGTCTACAAGAGGGTAGTGAGACCAGCTATGTTATATGGGTTGGAGACAGTGGCATTGACAAAAAGGCAGGAATCAGCTTGACGTGGCAGAGTTGAAGATATTAAGATTTGCACTGGGTGTGATGAGGATGGCAGGATTAGGAATAAGTATATTAGAGGGTCAGCCCAGGTTGGAAGGTTTGGAGACAAAGCCAGAGAGGCAAGATTACGTTGGTTTGGACATGTGCTGAGGAGGGATGCAGAGTATATTGGGAAAAAGATGCTAAGGATGAAGCTGCCAGGTAACAGGAAAAGAGGAAGGCCTAAGATAAGGTTTATGGATGTGGTGAGAGAGGACATGCAGGTGGTTGGTGTGACAGAGCAAGATGCAGAGGACAGGAAGAAATGGAAATAGTTGATCTGCTGTGGCGACCCCTAACAGGAGCAGCCGAAAGAAGATGAAGAAGATATAGTTCTCTTACATTTGTAAGACAAACCTATGGATCATATTAATTTTCACAAATGACATGATTATTTACAAAATTCAAGATGCTGGGCTGCCAGTGTCACATTTCTGTATGAATCATATTCATATTTTCAAGTGACATATAATTATTTACAAAATTCCAGCTAGCTGGGCTGGCAGCATTTCAGTTTGTCACACAAAGAAAATAACATTACATGACCAATGTATTAAAGAAAGAGAAAAATGTACATTTTACATCTCACCTTTTTAGAAGCAAACATAAATGGCCTTGTGTAGTAGAATTTTTCAATATAGTTCATTAAAGTCTACAGATTTTTTTGGTTATATTTCTCCACAATTTTTTCGCTGTCACTCACTGTTTTGAATAATGTCCCACATTCCTACTAGAAGCAGGAAGAGTTGTATGTTATATGGTATTCATATTTTATGATAATTAGATGTACAGATTTTGCCTGCATGGATGTATCTTCTTTTCAAGGGCCTATGTTCCTATTTTCAGTGTCTGCAGGTTGAGAGCCATGCCCACAACATTCATGTCTAGCTCTCAAACTTGTGGTTTGCAGTCTAGATGCTGATAGATGTCTGGTTAGTACATGCAGCAAACTGTAGTTCAGCCTTTCTGGAAAGTGGACACACAATTGCTGCAGCTGTAAATTTAACATTATATAATCTTTTTGTACAGTCGTCCATATCTACCCAGGATCTAATCTGTTGTTTGCTAAATATTTCGTTTGTTCTATTGTCATGCTTTAGATGTAGTTTTAGCTCAACATTTCCTTTGTTCTATTGTCATACTTTAGATATAGTATACCATTCCGTCTATGAGTTGCATGTGCCAGACATAGCTCTAAATGTGATGAGCATTTGTGATTTTTCTCAGAGATGAGACCCTATCACCATTTGCCTTGCTTCAGTTAAGGAGACAAGATTTTTAAAGTTCTTCACAGTTTTGAGACTTACAGCTGTTCAGATGTTATGCTGAGGAAAACACGGGACTGAAAACCTGCTGCTTGAGGGTTGATAGCCTTAACTTGCATTTCTTAAGTGTGCCTAGCTGGTTATCTAGAATGTTCCAGGGTCAGAGTTTGTTGTCATGGGAACAGCTGATCTAGAATATGCTATATGGGTGAACATCGTATCAAAGTATTATGCATATTTACTTTATAGTTTGGGACTAAGAAAAACAAAGTACATCTCAGCTTCAAATGCACCAAAGGAAAATAAGGAGATTACGCGATTCGCTTAAGGCCATACAGTAAAGAGGTGGATGCAAGCATCTGGCTTACCTTTACTGAAAATACAACGGTCGTTTGTACCTCACGGCTCACATGTCTAGTTATACAGCTACTCTAAATAAGTATTCATAATAAACATTTTAAACATTTATGTTACACCTAAAATACAGTTTAAGAAATACATTCATCATCTTCATGTTCTGGAAAATGTACTAAGAAACCTGGAAAGTCCGGCTTAAATTCTACCACAGCCAGTAGTTTTCCATGTGAGAGGTAGCACTTTTGTTGACCGTTTCTGTATCTCATTCCTGCCTACTTTTTAACTGACTTGAGGTAAATTTATCAGCATCTGTAAGAACACCAAATTCCAAGTATAATTTTTTATTTGTGTTGCATCTAAGTTAAGCCTAGATTTTTGACTTTTCTGGTCCATTCCCCTTAGCAAAAATGGCAGGAGGTACTTCTATTGTTTTTGTCATTTTCGTTTGCATAATGTAGAGTAGCTTTAAGAAGTAAAACTATTCTGGTGTCTGAGTCTTGTGACCAAAGGTTTCTGAGCAGTTGCAAGGCAGACATGTTGAGCTAACAGCCTGTCTACCTCATGTCTGTTCCTTGCTGAGGCCTTATTCGTACCTGACCAGTTATGCTTCTAACAGAAGCTGAGTTTGGAAGATACAAAATGGTGTTAGAATAAATGGAGATTGAGGCAGTTGTTGAACTAACTTCTTTGAAATGACAGGCAAAACTGTCAAGTGTTCTGATTTGTCCAGGAGTCCTAATTTAAACTGCAAATCAGCATACAATTCTGTCATCATGATTTAAATGCTGCTGGACCCTGATGTTTGATCCTGTGCCTGGCCCAGACACGTATCAGCGTTTTTTTTTTTATTTGTTTTGTTTTTCTACTTTGGAAACTTCTAAGCTTCATTCTCTTTGTTTGACTGTTTGGAATTAGTCTCCAGACTCCAGCTTTTACCTTTTTGGAATTGTTTGGCTTTTTGTGGCAGGCCACTTAATAATTTTACTCAAGTCTGGGACATGGTCCAAATATCAGCTAAGGATGATAATGATGACACTTTGTGTGTGTGTGTGTGTGTGTGTGTGTGTGTGTGTGTGTGTGTGTGTGTGTGTGTGTGTGTGTGTGTGTGTGTGTAAATATGATTCATACCTTATATGATGTGTTTGTAGCATTTATCATTGTGAGCAAGGGAGCCCGCAGGATTTTTTGCAGGGGGGTGCAAACCCAAGCCCCGCCCATGCAGCCCCACCCCCTCTGCTGCCCCGCCCACTCAAACCCCCCCCCCACCCACCCACGCAGCCATTCCAGTGTCCCATTACTCGGCTATTTCTCCCCATTTGTCATAGACACTGTTTAAATCTCTCAGTGTGCATACTGTTTTATACTTTACTTCTAAAATGATTACAGATATTTGAATTTCATTTACAACTTTTATTTCAAATTTTGTAGCACAAACACTGATAGACATTTACTAAACCTAAACAAAGCAATAGTCTTACAATGAAAAGAGACTTAGCATTAAAACTTCTCTACCTTTGAAACCCACATTCACTGAAACACTGAAACCCGCATTCAAAGAAAATGCATCTGGCCAGTGGCAGGGTAAGTTTACCTTTGGGCTGTTTTCAAATCATAGGCTCCTTACACACATTTTTAGAGCCATGGAAAAGTTATTTAATTCACCTTCCTGACTGTATTAATTATACTATATATGTGCGAAAGTTTTGCTGCTATAAGTAAGTGGAAATGGCTAAAATGGGAAATAAAACCTGCGAAAGAGTGGCTTCAGAAATTGTATTGGTTATGTACTAGGCATTTTTTATGTCACAGAAAGTTGACAAAATATGAAGCAGAATGAGCATAAACATATATGAAAGAAGTATAACAAAAGAATGTAAACCCTGGGACAAACACTGTCACATAGAAAATTTCCAGTAATAAGTGAAAAGAAAACGGGCTGTAATGGTCAATAGGAAACAATGGAATGAGAATTTGTTTTTTTTAAGAGAGTAAAAGGCTTTTGGAAAAATAGACAAAAAGTTGCAAGTGTCAAGAATGAGCAATATAAATGAGGCAATGAAAATGTATGTGAAATACAATGGAAATGAATATCTGTCTCCACCTTAACTTAGCTGCACTTTCATTGCAATGTGATGGTCCTAAGTTATGTATGGTTTATGTGGAAAGGCACACGTGAAACAGTAAGAAGTGGGAAAAATAATGAATTATTAAAAGAGATTTTTGACATCTGTGGATGGATGGGAAAAAAAGAACAAATAAATACAATTAATTTCAAAATGTTGTCTTGGTCTCATAATTTTATTATGTCTTTCCTTCCTTATCTTTTTTTTTCTTTGTGAGAAAAATGCTGATGCTATCTTTGGAAGGTCTGAAGTTTCACTGTTTTTGCTATTTTTTTCTTTTTTTTTTTTGAGGCTATATGTGTGAATTAAAAATGAATGGAAGAGATATATTGTTTCTGTAAATAATGCAAACAGTCCCCTGCTCTCCCAATGCTCTTTTCAGTAAATGCCAAGCTGGATAGGACTTCTTTGAATGACGGCCTCTCAAAGTGCATCAGGCCATTACTGTCACATGAATCTAAGCACCTGTTATGGAGCAACAGAACCCACAGGCTTCTCATATTCTAGGCATCAAAGGAAATTGTGCTACCTGCTGCACCATAAAACTGATAAATATGCCAAATGAACACCTAAATAAAGCAGTGGGACAGCAACTATATTATTCGATCTGGAAACTATACTGAGGTGTGAGATAGTGGGGACATGAAAGTGTAGTAAGGTTTAAGGTATTGAGAAGAGGTTAAACTGCAAGCAATACGAGTAAAAAAAGTAAAAGATAGTTAAAATATAAAGAAATAGTGATGATGAGCTAAGAAAACATTATCTAATTACATGTAGTTTTACAACCAGTTTCAAATACTGAGCTACATACTTCAGTATTCCAGCTGGGGAATACTTTCATACAGTAAAAGACTGGTTAAATCTCTACTTCCCTGTCATTGCCACATTGCTTTATCTCCATTAACATGCACACTCAGCTTTACTTAGTTGAATGGAAAGAGTGAGTAATTATCACATGCAGAATGTGGTAGTTACTCTTTACAGCTACTGCTCTATCCAACTTGGTGAGTTTATCCCATTTCCTTCAAATTTTAAAAGCTTGGTGTTTTGAGGCTCCTAAGTGCAATTTCCATGTCTCCACACTTGTGCATATAGTAACTTGTATTGTAAAGTTGAGCAACATTCTTTTACTCGAATAGCAGCAGTGGGATGAAATACAATTTCAGTTGAGTATGATCAGTAGTAAGGATTTGCCATCTCAGAAATTACTGCATTATGAGTGATGGGTAAACCATTCTACATGAAGGTATGGAGGGCTTTCCCCCACAGAAAAATATCCATATCAAAAAGTAAGGTGTTGGTTTGCTTTTAGCCAGCTTGCCATTGGAGGAACTATATGTTGGCAAACTGAAACAGAGGAGTAGTAACTTGCTTTTAAGCTCAGAGTGCACTCATGAATGTGTGTATAAACAATGTCTAAATCTTTCACAATGACATACAGAAATAGATTATATTAACCATATATCTCAAAACAGCCTCTAAGTTAAGAAATTACTATCAAGTATTGACATATCATTTTAATACTTAGATACTTTTTTTTTTAACATACACTCCATTTTGTCAGCGATACATACACAGTGCTAAAAATTTCTCAGATACATTACTTGGAACCTTAAAGCACTAAGCTAAGGATTCTTTATGAAGAACCTGCTGAATAAATTCACATCATATTTGTATATTTTCATTGCTACAAAGAGGAGTGTCTGGGGACAGTAACTACGTCATTACAAATGTGACCTTCTCAGCAGATAGTTCCTAAAAGAAGCGACATGCTAATATAATATACATATATACATATTCTTATAGCATTAACTTCACTTATTCTCTGTATTAGCATGGACTATGTATGATCTGCAGCACAGCTATACACCTCTGCAAAAATTAAGCTCACAGCTTGCCTAAAAGTACGTCTATTAACAAGTCATCATTAACTTCCCCATGCATGGCAAAGGATACTCGCATAACTAAGCCTCATTCAGGTTCCTGAGAGGCAAAATCCTGTGTTTAATCTAGATGAATAAACATTAATATGTACAGCAAGAAGGCTAAATTGTGCTGCAGCAAGTAACATTAGTGAAAGGGAAACTGCATGGAAACCATTTGCATTTCATGCCCTGCGTACCTTCCATTCTTACAACTGTCGATAAGTATTCTGATTAGGTGATGGAAACCAAGATCACTGTACTTTAAATGTGCTCCCTACTTAGAGTCACTGTGCTCTTTTGACCCCTTGCTAAGACCAGGTGCCTTAAAAACAGTGAAGGCTCCTCAAGTAACAAACAATTTATGGGACACAGGCTTCTAGTAGTCAGAGTTGCACTTGTAAAATAATGCCTCAGAGGATGCAGGAATTGTGACAAACAGAACTCCCTCCACAGCAACAGTCATGGCGCATTTGTCAGATAAAATATTTTGTATTTGTTCTAGGTAAACAACAAGAGAAAGCAGCGTACAACAACACAGGTTTACCATGCACATATAATATAGCCCTTTCCAAAGGAATCTCCCTTTCTTTTTCTGGCTAAAAATAATATAAATTCTAACTACAACTATAAGCATTTAACTGTCCATGAGCCATGCCTGTCCAACCATAAATTGAGTTTTCTTTACTGTCACCCCAATATGTAAATCATGTTCACAAGGGTCCTTTCTTAAAAAAACGAGAAGAGTAAACTAAACTAGCCTAATTTATCTATGGTATCTTCACAGCTCAGTGGTATAGGGAAGCAATACATGCTTGTAAGGTTAGTTGTTTTGACACATGTAGCTGCTTGGTTTGAGTGGTGGTGAACTATTTACAAGCATAGTTGCTTCAGCCGATATTTATGAGCTACGGTAATAACCCTCTAACAGCACACAGAAAGAAAGCAGGAGTACTTTTAGAAATGAAATGGAGCACAGCTCAGTCTGCATCATACCTCTCAACCTGGAAACATCAAAAATCTCTACAAAGGCCCATGAAAATAGGTACAAATCTGTACGCTGATTAACAAACATTTGCATACATAAATATGTAACCCCACGACTCCAATGGAATTGTGGGATATCTACTTTCAAATACAAACTGAAAACAACCAATATGGCCCCGGAGTATTGCATTGTATTATATAGCATAAGGTTACTTGCAATAGACTTCAACAGCAATCTTTGCATATGTTCTCATCATGTATAACACAACCCAACTTGACTCTCTCCATGGCTTAAATAACTCCTAAGGAAACTAGCAGTGTTCTACCAATTCACCAATTCTACCAATTCACTTCTGCTAGAACTTCTTACAAAACTTAAAATGCTGTGTAGTTTAGTTTATTAGAAACTTTTTCAAGAAGCTTGTGCACGATTTTCTTTACACACAAAGGTACATGAACAAATACTGTGAGGGTATATTGTTGCTCCACTCTTTCATGTATTGTATATTGAAGTAAGGCAAATTTTCTGTCCTAACAGCTGTGACATAGTATTAAAAATGTGATCAACTTTATTGGCCATTTGTATATACTGATGGAGGGATCCCTAACAGTCTCCCAAGTGACATGGGTTCATATAGAAAGCCTGGTACTTGAGAGGTTCAAGGGTGGGGTAAGAAAGGCTGGAGTATTTTACCATCTCACCTACACCAGCAAAGCAGTAGGGGTCATAAGCAGTAATAGAAGTCCTAGTGGTGATAACAGAGATGCATGCCATACCTACATAATAACCCAACAGATGTTCATCAACAGTAATGGCCTTATGTCATTACACAGTGTTGGGGCAAAAAATACGTAGGACATAAATAATAATACAAAAAATTCTATGGCCATAAGTATGATGTTGCATAGGGACACCCAATATTGTCCCAGGAAACAGGAGGGTTTTGGAGGAGGTCCAGAAAAAATCAGGAGTGATTCCTGGCACTAGAAACAGTGATGTTCTCTTCCACAAAGGTGAAAAAAAGTACTCAATTTTGGAAGTGGACTAATTCCCTGCTAACTGCATGAGCCACATAGCTGAAAGGCCTAGTGTGCTAATTGCACTGTGCTGTAGTTAACAGGAGCTGGGCTTTGAAACCTGGCAGGGGTGAATATTTAACAGCCAAGTGGGCTAATGCACTACATACGATGTACTGTATAAAAACAACCTGCTTGCTGGTCTCAAGTCTTATTATACCTCTAACCCTGCATTAGGATACAGTTGCTACAGTCCTCATGTCTTACTGCAACAGCATGTGGCAGGACTTCACGTATTCCAGTAGATATAATACCTCTAAAATGAGCAGTATTAGTAGTAAACTTGTGCGTGATAACACCCAATACTAAAGAACAGTACAAGGAAGCAGATATGCAACAAAATTCCCATCTGTTCAAAATTTCAGAAGTCATTTAAGCCTCACATTTCATAAAAAAGTAAAATCATCTAACATTTCCAATGAATTATGGTTCTAAACATGTTAGTCTCAAAAGTAAACAGAAAGCTGCAACTTGATCTCTAGCTCAAACTCCATGAGAAGAGAAAAAAAAAACAATTTCATTCAGCTAAAGGGTACAGCATGAAAGCTCTCCTGAATGCACCCCAAAGGGTACAATTACTGATTCCCGTAGTTATGCAAGTGTAAGATGTCAGCTGATACTTTTGCAGTGAAGCTGTATGTTACAGTATAGCAGAACAGATGTCAACTATGGTGTACAGAATAGCTATCAAGTACCTATCTAAAAACACATTGCCTTGATGAAAGTATGCTGCTGGTAGACAGAGGAAAATACTGCTGCAGTAATTAAACCACATGCCTCTGGGAAACACTGATGATGGATCAGATATGAAGTTCAGGGAATGGATTTGCACACCACATAGATATAAGCCATGTTTACCACAAGAGAGTCTATCAAGCTGGTAGGAACACAAAGATGAAGAAACAGGATGAGTTAAAACACACCCTTAGGACAAGATAAGTAAGTAATGCAGTGAAGCTGGCAGGGATACTAAGGTTAGGAAGGCAGTACACTAAACCTACTGATGACACTACATAGTAACAGTGTTAAAAAAAGAAAAAAAAACTACTGAACATGAAGGCAACTCCACCAGCAAATTAAAAAAACTGAAATTCTTTAAAATGTTAAATAGCAAACTAAACTTACAAATAAACAAAATCCAACTCCTCTCTGTGCAGCTAGTTTCAACAGCAGTCTACCAATTGAAACAGATGTACCGGCAAAAGGTGAAAGCATTTTCTTGCAGTACCTTTACTTTCATTTTCATTGTTTTGGTTTGCTTAGGTTTGGCTCCTCTGGGTCCTAGTGCCTAGCCTGTCTCTTGCTTACACCTTCACAAAACTGTAAATTGAAATTAGTGCAGTCTATAAGCTTCTTCAGTGGCACACACAACACGCTCCCAACACAGCTTAGCCTTCTACTCGTAAATCCCCCTTCCCTGTAGTTAAGCAAAACTAGATAACAAAAATAAGTTACAACAGACTTTGTTCTAGCAAACGAGAGATAACACTTGTAAATCTCACTAAGCAGCACAACGGATTTTAATTTGCAAAGTATATAGAGTACAGCTTAAACTTTTAAATTCCCCTTATTGAATTTGGCCCATCAAATGAGATAACATAACACTCGTAAATCCCACGAAGCATTAGCAAACAACAACAGAGTTTAATCTGCAAAGCATACACTTGTAAATCCCCCTTCCTTCTAGTTAAGCAAACTATATAGCAAAAATAAGATGCACAACGGATTTTAAAAGAGACAGTTCTGCAAAGTATAGTGTCCAGCTTACAGACACAGTTGAACGGACGATATAGAAATGAAATGGAGCTTACCGACCTGTGGAAGTTGACTTAGTGTGTCTGCCAGTACCAGGAACTAATGCAATAATTTTTTTCCGCGCACTTTTGTTTTAAATTACGTAGCGTGCGGCACACTTATGAGTCTGGTCTTGCAGCTGTAAAAGTGGGAGGGTGCTTCCCTCCTCCTCGCCCTATGGTTCCGGGCCAGCGCCTAAAACGGAATGCAAAGGGCATTCTTAAAGAGGAATGCCCTTTCTTTATAAAAAAACACTTTTTTTTTTTAAATTATAATAAAATTAATTTCTCAACTAGCCGATTCCAGGGGGGTGCAAGTGCACCCCCTTGCACCTGCCTGCGGGCGCCCTTGATTGTGAGTGTATGTATGTCATATTAATTTGAGGTATGAATTCAGCTGTAGATACAAATACATTTTGTGTGAATGCTATTGCCTGTTGTTAAATATGCAGATTGTTAATTTAGTGACATTTGTATAATGTTGCAGTGATGCCTAGACCACAGTTATAACACAGGTTTTTCTGCTAAAGAAATTGAGGTTTTGACTGAGGCTTCTTGACAGCTCTGCATGGCATTACTTTGATGGGATGGAAATCTGCATTGCATTGCTTGGATAGGACGGTCTGTATCAAGAGAGGGACTAGTGGTGTGAAGATACCACTTAATGGTGCAACTGTAGGATCCCTCGTTTATCTATCTACATATTTACTTTATCCTTAGGCTTTCCCACAGGTGCACAAGATTACTATGCAAGAATGTGTGTGTGTGTGTGTGTGTGTGTGTGTGTGTGTGTGTGTGTGTGTGTGCGCGCGTGCGTGCATCTGAGACCTGCTTTTGTAGACAGGACAGCACTTCATTTAAGTGATTGCCCCCCAATTCATGTCTGAAGATGGCAGAATTGTGACTGACTATGGATGATGTACAGATAGTTTAGGTTTCTTTTATTTTTATTTTAGTTCATAGGTTCTTAGATACATACTAGGCTAATGACCACCAGGGCATTTATAAGCTTAGCTGTGGAACCCAACCTAATCATGTCTCTATGTATCATAGGTGTTTATTAGGAGGGGGTATGTTAGTTAGGAAATTTCTAAATGTTATGGGGGTATATTTATTTGGGCATAGTTACAGTCTGCCTCTATCAGAGACATGGGGCCAGACCCGGGGTGAGTTTCTGACTTCCCATCCACTTGTCAAGGTTAGATGTAAGTAGGCTTAGGGATGGACTCTACTTCATGTGGAGCCTGTTCCAGAGCATGGGGACCCTCTGAGACAGATGTATGTTTGCTGCAAGCAAAAGTTAAATCCTTGGATCTAGTGGTTCTGATGCTATTCGTTTTGCAGATGTACAAAAGGCCCATCAAAGCTGGATTCAAGAATGCTAAGTAATGAGTAGGAGACTAAGTATAGAGATAGGGCATTAAGGCGATATGGACTGGACAATGTGTTTATACCCTGGATTCTTCTAGTACGAAATCTGTGTGGACTTTCCAACTGCTGCATATGTCTGGTCAGATATATGCCAAAGGGGGTATTGTACTCAATGATAGGTCTGATAAGGGCCAAATAAAGTGGCTCTATGACGTCCTTGTTCCTGGATGCCGTGCCTTTACTTATAAGTTGGGTGACATAGAATTATTTTCTTACTACCTTGGCCACATGTTGGTCAAAGACCACATTACTGTTTACATATGTTCCCAGATCCCTGACTACCAGGTCAGCTCTTAGGGGTGTTTTATCGATGGAGTAATTAGCCTGAGTGGCCATTTTCCCAAAAGGCACTATAATGCAGTTCTTGGCACTGAGTTTTAATCTGTGACTTTGGCACCAGTCATTTGTCTGTGTTGTACCTTCTTGTAAGATGTTTGTGTAATGGAAGAATCTGTGGTAGCTCCCAATTTGCAGTCATCTGCAAACTTGGACAGCCAAATGCCCTTGCCATCAGCCTTTATCTCCAAGAAGTAGATGCCAAATAGGAGTGGTCTCAGCACAGAAAGAGCTCTGAGGTACCCCACTGATGACCAGTCTCTTAGTGGAGGTGGTCTCACCAATTCAGATTTCATGGGTTTTGTTTGTGAGCCAGCTGGCAATCCATTCAGTTATGTGGGAGTCTATGTGTGACACCTAAATACGCAACAAATTCTAGAAGATCTAGGGGTATTGTATCGAACACCTTAGCCAGGTCTGGGTAAGCAGCATGTACTATTTTTCCCCTCATCCATTGCCTTGGTGACCTTCTCAAAGTAGTCCACCAGGTTTAGTACACATGACCTTCCCTTGATAAAGCCAAACTGGGTTGTGTCCAGTGTCTGAAGGGTGCCTATGTCTTGAATGATTGATCATTTCCATGATAATTCATTCCATGACTTTGCATATTGCACTAGTCATACTAATAGGTTTGTAGTTTCTGGGGTTGGTTGATGGTTCACCCTTGTGAAGTGGGATAACCATGGAAGTCCTCCATTGTCATACTACAAAGACTGTTTATGTGGCTATAGTTGAAAAAGGACTCAAGTGGTCCTGTTAGTTCATGTTTCAAGCTTTTTGGGAAGCATTCCAGGATATTGTCATGGTGTTTCAAGCTTTTTGGGAAGCATTCCAGGATATTGTCATGGCCCGTTTAGGCTCTGTTTTTGGTTTTAGCGAGTGTCACCAGGATCTTGTCATGGATGCCAAAATTCACTTCTCAAGCTTGACTCGATGTGAATTTCTTGGCATCCATGCCTCAAGCACATAATAACACAGTTACATTCGGCAACCCAGTCTTAATCCTGTGTCTGTAATGTCATGTGATGGAATGTATCAGTCATCATTTCGCCCTCTTGGTCATTTTACTTTGAGATCCCTGCTAAGTTGATGTGCTAATTTGAATATGGATATTGTATGCTAATTAGGTGTCTTTGCTTATCCTGATCCACAAATTTGAACTGTATCTCACTGAGAGCCAGCTCATTGCCATGTTTCTGCACATAACATGCAAGGAAACCATCATCAAGGTATTTAATGCTGAGTTAGGAGAAGAAAAGTTGTTTCATAGTACTGATAAACTAAATCTCAGAAATATTGTAAGGCAGAGAAGAACTTACCTCGTGTTAAAAATTTACTCTTTACTGTAATTCAAGGAGCACAAGGAAGTATTGATGTTTGTGACTGTTTTGAGGAACAGAGCAAATGACTGTGAATTTGGAAAGCTGTGTCATTCATTGTCTATTGCATAACAAGAGGCAGACTATTTTTTAAACACCTTTATTGAATAATCGCTTGTGATATAGGCAGACTTACTTTTATATAAAAGTAATCAAACCATATTAACAAGTTCACATTTACAAACATTGTATATCATCACATATATGCTTATATATGAGGTAATCTAAGTAACGTTACATGACATATCCAATTCCGACCTTCTCTTAAACCTCATTCCTTCTCCAAAACACATTTTCTCCATGTATTGTTCTCACAATTTCCATTTTTTTCTGTGTACTTTACTCCTACCCTTTTCTAAAGACTGCACATCCTGTTCTTTTACGTCTGTTGCAATATTCACTACTTCAAGTATAGTTGATTTACCTTTTGATTTCCATTTTTTAGTAATTGCTTTTTTGGCAGTCACCAGAATTAACCTTAACAAGGCCTTACTTATTGTCTTTCGGCTTTTCCCGGTTATGGGTCGCTACAGCAGAACTCTGGTCCGCTAATGACTGGCAGTAGATTTTCACGAACTTCAAGGTGCCAGCTCGACGTTCAACCTTCAACGAAGGTACGCCCATTTACACATGTCTTTCGAACGCCCACCCAACCACGGGGAGGACATGCAGACTCCACACAGAAGGCACTCCCGGCACTCCAGCTGAGAATCGAATGGGAGAACCCTAGGCAATTCAGATCCTGTATCCCAGCTCATAAAAAAAAAATCATTTCCTTAGTTACACTCATTTGCTTGCCCAGTATTCCTGACAGAGTACTCTGTAGGGAATTTTTAAACTCTGACAACTCATTACACTTCCAGAACATATGTTCCGAGTTACGCATACTTCCCCATCACACCTCCAACATATGCCATCTACCTCATGAAAAATTCTGCTCGAGATATAAAAAGTATCTATGCAAACACTTCTAGGCAAAAATTCTAGATCTTCTAGATTTTTTTGCATATTTGGGAGTCATACATATGTCCTCTCATTGTTTTTGTTTTGTTGTTGTTTATTTGTTTGTTTGTTTTTTTGTGAATTGCATATGCAATCTCTGTCCCCCATTTCATCTGACCTCTTATGATTGATTCCTATAGTTATCATGGGATATTCTGCATGTCCTGTTAATTATTACTTTTTTAACAGCAGCATCAGTTCTAGATTCGCTGAAAAACTCAACCAGTGCAGGTCTTTCATTTAGTATTCCCATATCACTTTCTCTTTGTCTATATTATCAAAGGGAAGGCAACATTAGCCTGCAATCTAAAAGTCTTCTTGACCTCTTCCTTTCCTATTACCCGGTTCCTTTGCCAGCTTTCTCCAGTAAATTTCAGCCCCCCCCCCATATCCATTCTCTGTGCCTCTAATTACATTCATCCCTATCAGCAGAAACAAGAAGCTGACTTTTAAAAGAGTCAAATCTAATAGTTAATAATAAAGCCATTTGGTGTATGTAATGTGAGTAAACTGTTGAATGATCACCCTGCTGGAAGTTTAAGATTACAGTGCAAATCTTGAAAATTCAAAAAAATAAGAGCAATTATACACATGCAATAGCTAAATGTGAAACTCACCTTTACAAATTAAAAGCAGTTTTTGCAGTGTACGTGTCCTCCTGCACTCCCTGTGCTACTTACATATATGTATATATGTACTGACTTCAAGACTGTTGTACCTTGAAGAAGGGAGAATTATCTGAGATACTGGTATGTCAGAATTAGAATATATATTGTTCCCCTTACAAATACAAGGTGCAGGGTTTGGGTCTCACAGGGGATAATTGGCTAGGCTAAAAAAATGGCTTGCAAGGGCAGTTAGCTTAGTACTATCCTATGAACCCAGTCACAGTTAATTTCTGAGAGTTCTAGGTGTTGAATGTGCAGTGTGAACCATGTTGAATTTTTAAATAAATTCATTAACAACATGGAAATCTGTAAAACTGAAAATCAAAATAAAAAAAGAAATTAAGCTTACAGACTGTAGAGCTGAAAATAAAAAAAAAATAAAATAAAAATCATTAGGACTTCATGTGTCAGTAAAACACATTGTCCAGGATGGAGCCTAGCCATAAAATGAGTAGCCGTATATATACACTGTGGCTATAAGTATTATATAAAACAAAAGATTGAGTGTATAGGATGTGTGATATTATGGGGCATTATTTGAAAATGTGCTTTAAAGTGTTTGTCACTTAAATGCTGCAATCCATTTGCAGATGTCTGTCCGTATTTATTTGGACCATTTTTTTTAATAAAAACCTTTATAAACTTTTAATTAAAATCATGGCTTAAATAAATTTTGCTTTTTGTGATACCATTTAAGGTGGCTGCCCAAAGAGTTTAATGGATATTTCTTAGTGGATGTGCAACTTGCATCCTTTAAATTCTATGGACTTTTCTCAACTTTTCCCCTTAGTTTATTTCACTGATATTAAAGATCAACATTAAATTTCAGTGTCATTGTGCAGACAAAACAAATTTTACAAAGTTTTTTTTTTTCTTAAAAAGCTTGAAAGCATTTCTCAGTATAATGAAGACGCAGTTTGGCATTTTATGCACTATACATGGTGGTGTAACAGGTAAGTTACAAAAGTGTGACAAACACTTTAATGGAAAAAAGTTGAAACAATAGAAAAAATAATCATGCTAAATAATGAAAGTGATTTGAAATCAGAAATTGCCGTGACTATGGCGCTAATGAGTTCAGTAAGTGCGGTGCAAACGTCATTTAGAAATAAGAGTTCCAAAACAAAACACTGTGGCAGTTTAACAGCTAAAAGTATCTTGGCATAGAATCTGTTATAAATTGTAAATCAGTTGTTTTGGGGTTTGATACTAGAGTATAGTGTTGTATAATGTCAGGGTTTACTTGTAGAAGCATGGATTTAAACTGCGAGCTAAATTAGTCTGTGTACGTTTTTCTTATTCAAGGCATAAACTGAAGTCTGTGGCTCAAATCTGTTTGAACTGTGTTTATAAAAGAAGACTCTGTGTCTGTGGGCATGATTAAGAGAATTCCTGCCGTTCAAGTCAAATCTGAGTTAAATGGGGAGTACATTGAGAGGCAATGCATCAGCATAATTTGCACTTTCACAGGCAGCATATTGTACGTTTGTGGAGACAGAATACTTAAGCAGATAACCAGTGTAAGTGGGGTGCTTATCCAAAGGCAATATAGAAACAGTCACAATTAGGTAGAAAAACTTTTGAAATGACTCAGACAGAATGTAAGGAAAAATCCTCTGTTATACCATCATTGCTATCAATGCAGAACACTGTCGTTAGGACATTTTAGCAAACAGTTCTAATCTTCATGGACATCTGAGTTGTTTAAAGACAATTTATCCCATTAGATTATTGCCAGAAACAACACCATTGATGCTGCCACCATACAGAGTACCTATAGCTCTGAAAAAAAAAAAAAACAGAGCAAGGGTGTACTTTTGTGGAACATCTAGAAGTAATTGTTAATCAGACTGTGCCTGCAAACTGAGTTAATGGCATGATAGCTGTGGAAAAGAAGATAGATGGATTCTGATGGCGCATCTTGCACTGCAGACTGTAGAGGAATTGACACTCCCTGACACAAAATTCTTTGTGGTGCAAGATTCTAATTGGGGATTGTGACAAATCAAACATGGTGAAGCAAGTTCAAAGCTGTGTACCATTAACACACCGCTAGGTAGAAGGATACTCAGAGCACATGCAAGACTACAATGAATCTTGCTGCCATTTCTGAAATAGAAAGCAAAAGTTTATTTCAAGACAAGTAGACTAGTGCATATTGGTGACATATTAAGAAAGAGATTATCTGGGTGAAGGCAAATATTTGTTGGAATAAGATTTAGAGGATCTGTAGATTGTATGATAAATTCCAGTGACCTCTGAAAATCTACAGGGATTAGAGAAACTGTGATGGGATCGGAAGACGATGCAAAGTATCTCCGTCTGTTAATTCAGCTATATTACAATTTTGGGAAATAAAAGTTAATATTCAAGATTCGGAGCTGAGTAAGTCATAATTCCTTTGCAGCTGAAAAATCAGATGCTTCAGAAAATATGTATGTCCCGTTTGGGAATATCGAAGTGTAAGGAACAAGCAATAGATATCATGTATTAACCTAATATGTGAGCACAGGTAGAACAAATGTCTTGAGCAAAGGCGTTGTAAAGTATGTGTCGGACAATGTCGAAGAATTCAACTTTTTCTGAAAAGCTTATGAGTTTCAACATTACTAATGGAAATCATAGATATTGACAGGCTAATGGGCAAGTAGAACCTAAGTTCCAAACCATAAAAAATGTTGAAAAATTGTGACACGTCATATTGAGTAAAGCTCCATCTTTTGTTGTCAGACTATAAAAGTATGCCTCTGCAGACATAGCTGTTGATAGAGAAAAGGGCTGAGGTGGAATTGCTAGTGTCTTTCAGTCCTTTTGGTCCTCTGATAGGTAATAGCCTTTGTGCTAAGGCAGAATTAGTCAGGAAATATAGGAAGCATAAGGCCTTAGCACTGAGGAGACATCAAGTAAAAAATACGATAATCCAAAAACCAAATGCAAAAGTAACAGGCTGTAGAAGCTTGAAGTCCTAGGCAATAAAGACTCCCATATAATGCACACGTTTAATGTAACAAAAGAACACAAGAATAAGCACTTTCAGCCAGCTTAACTGGCCTTCATCAGATTCATCTGAAACAGTCATCAATTACACACACACACACACACACACACACACACACATATATATATATATATATATATATATATATATATATATATATATAGGAGACATGCGTGAATGGGCGTGCCTTTGTTGAAGATTGTGCGTCAGGGCCGGCAAGTAAAAATCTAATGCCAATCATTAGCGGACCGGAGTTCCGCTGTGGTGACCCCTAACCGTAAAAAGCCGAAAGACACAAACAAACAAATATATATATATATATATATATATATATATATATATATAAATCCAACCACAGGAAATGAGCTTAATTAATCAATTAAAACATTTTGCATATTTAAATGTTAAAAAGATGTTTAAAAACCTATATGTGTATAAAAATATATATATACATACGTGTATGTATATAAATAACATATAAATATGAAATACATCATTCAGTCAATTCATGTTTTGTACAAACCAATAATAAAAAGTAATAAAAACATAAGAATTGAATGAAAATACTAAATAGAATACTATTGCCAAACATGTTAGGAATACATAAAGTACAATACAATACAATAAAGTTAGTCATGTTCTAGCCTTTAAAATGGGTTTCAATGATATATAATTGTTTATTCCAGGGGGATTAGATGCATTTAATTTGACTTGCCATATAACTTCTTTTTCCTCCAATAGAAGTTTTTCATCACCCCCTCTAGGTTTAAAGTGCACTTTTTCAAGTATAGCAAAACAAAAAGTGTGATGAAGGCCAGTTAAGCTGGCTGAAAGCGCTTATTCTTGTGTTCTTTTGTTACATTAAACGTGTGCATTATATGGGAGTCTTTATTGCCTAGGACTTCAAGCTTCTACAGCCTGTTACTTTTGCATTTGGTTTTTGGATTATCGTATTTTTTACCTGTTGCCTTCTTATTGTGGCTTTTTGGAGCATGGATTCCCTAGATGAGATCCCAGCACTTTTTTCACCTGTACAAAGGAACGAGCTTAACAGTCTGCATTCAGAATTGCAGATTGTGAAAGGCGAATTAACTAGACTGATCGAATTGATGAGCCAGCCACGGGACATATCTAATTCCACCCCCTTGGAGATTATGTCACCAGCAAAGGGAGAGAACAAAGTACAAATGCGTTAAGTTTATACCGAACACTTTAGCGTGCAGAAAGCTAACGGAGGTACTCCAGGCGTCAGTAGCAACTCTGTTTCCCCTGATGGACTGCAGTTATGTGATAATTATGCACGTTGTGATGTTAAACCGAAACGTTTTCACCCCCAGCGTACCTATACTTCAGTCGTGAATAATCCTGCTCATTCTCAAGCTGCGATGTATTTGATATTTATATGTTATTTATATACCTACAAGTATGCACTGAGGAGACATGAAATAAACATGCTACTGCTTCAGTGATTTACTTGCATCTGCTCAGAACACTTTGGTTACATGACTCATATACCCACTTAGTTTTACTTCTTAAAGGTATACTTAAAGATATACTGCACCCCCTTTTATTTAGAAACAGGTTACTGGAATTTATCATACAATCTACAGATATTCTCTGTAAGATACATGGACCCTGTAGTATATGATGAGCTATTACATGTGTGTGTGTGTGTGTGTGTGTGTGTGTGTGTGTGTGTGTGTGTGTGTGTGTGTGTGTGTGTGTGTGAGACACAGAGAGAGAAAGAGAGAGAGAGAGAGAGAGAGTCTTACCTAAATGGGGTTTTAGCTTAACCTTGTCATATATTTTTTGCAGTATCAAAAAGGTATGCTGTCCAGAAATATGCATTGTTTTGAGGGGTAGTGTCAGAGTAATTCTGCATGCTGGTATACAATTGAAGTGGAGGTCAAAAGGCTTATGTGTGATAGGACAGTTAATTGATACCGATCGAGACATCTCCCTTACTTTCATATCCTTTTCCACCTTTCAGGACTATGGCCTCCGCAAATTGGACTTCTGGAGATACTTCCAGCTAATATATGCATTCGTTCAAACTCCATATAGAACCAATCTGAGAACATGGATCCTTCAAAAAGCATTAGCAAATCTAATAGGCAAAAACAAAACTCACCTCACTCCTAAGGTGCCTAACTTATATTTGTTACTTTTCTAAAGTGAATGCTGAGAAAAGCAAGAATTTCATACTGGAACATTTTTTCTAGATTCAGAGGTGACCCTGCCCATTTCTCCTTCCAAGACCATTATAAATGCTTATACATACTGTCATGCTCACCTGGACTTTTACTCCATCAGCTAAGACTGGTCTACAGGGGTTACGGAGCACCAGTTAGAATGATGGAGGAAGGTTACAACAGATATGGGCATTATAATAAGTATTCAGATGCCCTAAATGTTGAGGTTCATAAATGTTGGGAATGTATGTATGTTAGACCCCTATGTAATTATGCAGCAAGAGCTACCTCTAACCTGTTCAACCTCAGATTAGAAGTTAATGCCCACATTTAGGTATTAGGGAGTTATCATCTATAGATGTAGCTTAGTAGAGGCCAATGCATATGGCTCCTCCAATTATCTGTGATCATCAGGTTGTAGATAGTATCTTAATGTCAAAAGTTGGAATCTCTGCCAGAGTAAGGCTTTAAATAATTTATCAAAGATGTATTCAACTCATTTTACTGTTTGGGGCAACCTTATCTTTGCACTCTAGGATGAATTAATGTTAGTGCTATGTGTAAAAATAATTCATACAGAATACGCTGTCGGCCATACTGTGCTTCACATGTCAGGATTTCCTAGGGAGTGACCAGTTTCTTGGTAAAGTCCTCAAACTAACCTGTAAAACCTACCTGTATTTTCCTTAGTATCAAAGCACATAATAGTGAGTATTGTATTAGTAAATGCTAAATTATAACTGTTAAATAGTCATGGCTGTAACCTAAGAGTTTGATTTGTGCATAGTTGTATGGTGACAAGTTTTGAATATTCTAAATATTTTATTGTTGTTGCAATCAAAAAAATAAAATTGTTGCACAGTTCCAAAAAAATCTTGACTGTGCCCTTATGTAATAAAATAGTGAATGTATTAAAAATGGTACTATAAATTGCTCCTCAGGAGATGAATCTTCCACAAGATCTTTCCAGTGAGTCCCTACAACTGTCCCAAACACCCCACATCAACTAAACACTCTACTCCAGTTCAGACCACCTTCCTATGCACCCCTTTTACTTCACTACAAAAAGACAAATGAAATTGAAATGCTTTTAGAACAAATCTCAAGGGATGTCCCAAATGGAGGTGACAGTTTACATCCTTGGCTCAGCAGAATATATTGAGTACACCTTGTTAGTCATTTTTATAATCTCTGTTTCACTAACAAATCCTTGACTACTGTCTGGAAACAAGCCATTATATATAATAACAGCAGACCTTAAAATCACCAAACTGGCCAATGCCAATGACTTTAGACCAGCCAACAATTTTAGCAGCTACAGGGAAAATATTTGAAAAATGCATATAATTACAATGCTGTCTAGACATCAGCATAACTTTTGATCAGGGAAAAGCAGTATGATGGTATCTAGCCTGATTAATTAAATATTTTAAAATATGGATAAAGCCAATTAAATAGGTCAGATTCTATCAACCTTACCAAGGGCTTTGATTGTGTTGGCCACCACTATTACTAGATTCAGTAGTCAGAGCAAAAATAAGTAAAACAACCCTACAGTGGTTTAAAAGTTAAATCTCTAACATGAGCTTCAAAGTAAAAATAGGCTTGACCAGTTCTTTGACATCCAATTATCCAAAGGTGTCCCTCTTGTTTGTATTTTTCACTTACATTACACTAATTATTTATTAGTAAATGACCTGGTGATCTTCCCCAAGTATCACTAATGGGTACCTTTCCATTAATGGGGCAGCAGCTTTTTTTCGGCTGCTGTTAATGTTATTTTCCTTGCTGGAGTGCTGTTCATTTTCTGACATGCCAGTAGTGGTTTTGCTTTTGGTTTTGTTTTCCGACCATCTGCTAATTTGTACAGCGGTTTTACAACATCGTGTGAATTAACGAGGCTAACTGTATGTTTATCAAAAGTGAGGGGACAAGTCAAAAGGACGAGTGCTGGTTTGATAAACATCTTGTGCTGTAGTTGTGATTGTGCAGGAAGATGCCTTCAGACTTTCATTCAGTTCAAGCTTTGTTACAAACGGCATTGGTGGAGGTGAGATGTTTGCAATTGCAATATTAGTATGTGACCCGATGCTCCTTAACAGTTTTAAACTATAAGTATTACCCAAAAAGTGTACTTTTTGTGTGTGAAGGTAGTTCATCCCAACTAGTATGAAAGCTACATGAGTATGTTAATGTCATCTTAGATGTACAAATTAACATAGTTTCATTTACATTTGTTTTGTCCTGTCGGTTGATTATGGAAGTGCCAGAGTTCCTTCTTGCACTTCTGCAGTGATGAGAGCTTAGCTCTTGACCTCTTCAAAATCCTGGGAGAAATCCATAAATAATGAATAACACTCTAAGCATGGATGCTATAAACTTGGGAAGTTGGCAGAATGGGAATGTGAATTAACAAAACTTCTCGTGTCCAGGTTTTTGCAGAAACTTTAGACGTGTATTCCTTGTGTTGACTTTTCAGTGTACATTTCACAGCAGCCTTTATGTTTGGAGTTTGGCGATGACTGTTGCCCCATTAACGGAAAAGCACCCACTGACGTTTATGCTGATGAGTTGGTGATTTGTAGATCAAGCTCCTCCTACTGCACTGTAAAGAAAAATTAGAAAAATACCACAGACTCCTTTCAAAGTGATTGCTAGGTAACAAGATTTTGTTAAACATCAAAAACAATATCAGTGATAAATGGCACTCAGCAAAATCTATTGTTAGTTCCCCAAAACTGGAGCTTAGCATTCAGCAGCCAGGAGCTCCTAGAAACAATAAAAACTTTCTACTGTCTGGGAATATGGTTAGACCAGCAGCACACTGAGGTTACAAAATCAAAAACAAACTGCTTTTTATGGACAGAAAAAGTATTCCATTTCTTTAAAGTAGGAGGGAGAATAGTGTTTGGAAAAGCAGTACTTGTAGCCCACATGGAATAAGGCTTTCCTGTAATGTCAGCAGGGTCAGAGAAGAATCTATCCCCTCTGCAAATCACCACAAATAATATATGCAGGTATATCATCCCTGCATCCCAAGGAGAGCACCGTCACACCATGTTGTCTAAGGCTAAACACTTACCCATCAAGCAAAGATCGATGCAATTACTTGGGTCATTAATATTTAAAGTCAACAGAATAAACTCCTTCCCATTCCAAAGATCAATGCAATTACTTGGGTCATTAATATTTAAAGTCAATAGAATAAACCACGTCCCATCTCTAGTCATCTCGCATTAAGGATCTCCAGTGGCAGTCTTGGTTGCTTAACTCCCAAGAACCCCTCATAGCATACATCACCCCACAAACTGTAGCTTGTTTGTTCTTGCCCCAAAACATTGAGAGTTACTCTCATGCTTCCTCAAGGCAGTTAGCTGCTACCTAAACATTTTCTCACAACTCAAAAAAGAAATCCCACTTGAAAATGAAAAATGTTAACTGCTTTTTGAAAGACAAAATATCTATACCTCATAGGTTTATAGGTAGGTACTAGGCTATCTGCCCGAGGGCATTTATAAGCCTAGCCAGAGTGTGTCGGCTTTCGCCGCCCCATTGATTAATTAACTGAGCCTCTGTCAAGCAGAGCCAATGGAAATGATCCCAGGGGTGTATTTTCTGTTACCCATCCACTCATCAAGGCTGCTCTTGAAGAGTGTTAGTGAGGGGCTCTGCCTAATGTAGTTAGGAATTTTGTTCCAAAGCATGGGGAGTCTCTGTGACACAAATCTATCCCTCCAGCATGTTCTATTTATTGTTGTGGTGAGGTTTAGCCCACTAGAGCGCGTGGCTCGCAGTGACTTGGATTTCTTTAGTTGGAGCATGTCCATCAATTCTGAGTTGGACATGGCTTTGTCAGTCAGGCAGAGATCACCTCTGAGTAAGCGATATGCCACTGAGTACAGCTGGAGTTTTTCAGTTGGGCTGCATAGGACATATGTTTGAGGCCAGTATTCCTCTTGGTAAGGTGCTTTTGTGGTCTTTCCAGCTGTTGGAAGTGTCTTGTGAGGTACATCCCAAATGGGGCATTGCACTCTATGATGCGTATGATGAGTGATGAGTACAGCGGCACTATAACCTCTTTATTTCTAGATGTGAACCCCTTCGTAATTAGGTGGGCCACATAGAAGGATTTCCTAACTACTTTGGCAATATGATTGTCAAAGGAGAGATTACTATCTAACCGGGTCCCCAGATCTCTTATTACCTCTTCTGTATTAAGGGGGCTGCCACCTATGTGGTAATTCGTGGGTGTTTTGTTTTTCCCAAATGGGATGACTATGCATTTTCTTGGCATTTAGCTTGATGCCATGACTTTGACACCAGGTGTCTGTCTCAGTAAGGCCTTTTTGAAGGATGTCCGTGTCAGCTGGAGAGTCAATTATGGCTCCCAGTTTGCAGTCATCGGTGAACTTGGTTAGCCATAGTCCTCCTTTGTTTGCCTGTACTTCTGAGAAATATATGCCTAACCTCCTAATCGATACCCTCAATATCCACACCTATCTTAATAGTTTTCATCTCAAAGCCTCAAAAAATGTCACTCCCTTCCTTTCTTTTTGCTCCTTTGTCAACACTATAAATATTGCAAACAATGGTGTCCTACAGAACTTAGATCATCCTCACCATACTGCTTGTTGCTGACAGTCACTGCTGTGCTACTAGCATTGTGTTCCTTTTGCAACAGCTGACTGTCAAATCTATTTTGTAACCACAGTGTCTGGAAAGTAACTTTGTTATTACTCTGCCTTGTTCAATCTGAACCTGGAAAAGGTCCACTTGAATAAGTGAACTATGCCAGTTAGTAAATTAAAATAAATAAATATAAATCTTGTCTCACCTGGCATGTGCTTCCCTGTATCATTGTCTCACTTGGCATGTAGTCCACTGTATCAGTGTCTCACTTGGCATGTACTGTCCTGTATTATTGTCTCACTTGGCATGTACTCTTCTGTAGCATTGTCTCACTTGGCATGTACTCTCCTGTATCATTGTCTCACTTGGCATGTACTCCCCTGTAGCATTGTCTCAATTGGCATGTGCTCCCCCGTATCAATGTCTCACTTGGCATGTACATCCCTGTATCAGTGTCTCACTTGGCATGTACATCCCTGTATCATCTCACTTGGCATGTACTCCACTGTATCCATGTCTCACTTAGCATGTACTCTCCTGTATCATTGTCTCACTTGGCATGTACTCCCCTATATCATTTCTCACTTGGCATGTGCTCCCCTGTATCATTGTCTCACTTGGCATGTACTCCCCTATATCATTTCTCACTTGGCATGTGCTCCCCTGTATCATTGTCTCACTTGGCATCCACTCCTCTGTATCATTGTTTTACTTTGTATGTACTCCCCTTTATCATTGTCTCACCTGGCATGTGCTCCCCTGTATCATTGTCTCACCTGGCATGTGCTCCCCTGTATCATTTCTCACTTGGCATGTGCTCCCCTGTATCATTGTCTCACCTGGCATGTACTCCCCTGTATCACTGTCTCACTTGGCATGTACACTCCTGTATCATTGTCTCACCAGGCATGTGCTTCTCTGTATCACTGTCTCACTCAGCATGCACTCCCCTGTATCCATGTCTCACTTAGCATGTACTCTCCTGTATCATTGTCTCACTTGGCATGTACTCCCCTATATCATTTCTCACTTGGCATGTGCTCCCCTGTATCATTGTCTCACTTGGCATCCACTCCTCTGTATCATTGTTTTACTTTGTATGTACTCCCCTTTATCATTGTCTCACCTGGCATGTGCTCCCCTGTATCATTGTCTCACCTGGCATGTGCTCCCCTGTATCATTTCTCACTTGGCATGTGCTCCCCTGTATCATTGTCTCACCTGGCATGTACTCCCCTGTATCACTGTCTCACTTGGCATGTACACTCCTGTATCATTGTCTCACCAGGCATGTGCTTCTCTGTATCACTGTCTCACTCAGCATGCACTCCCCTGTATCCATGTCTCACTTAGCATGTACTCTCCTGTATCATTGTCTCACTTGGCATGTACTCCCCTATATCATTTCTCACTTGGCATGTGCTCCCCTGTATCATTGTCTCACCTGGCATGTACTCCCCTGTATCACTGTCTCACTTGGCATGTACACTCCTGTATCATTGTCTCACCAGGCATGTGCTTCTCTGTATCACTGTCTCACTCAGCATGCACTCCCCTGTATCATTGTCTCACTTGGCATGTACGCTCCTGTATCACTGTCTCACTCTGCATGCACTCCCCTGTATCATTGTCTCACTTGGCATGTACGCTCCTGTATCACTGTCTCACTCTGCATGCACTCCCCTGTATCATTGTCTCACATGGCATGTACGCTCCTGTATCACTGTCTCACTCGGCATGCACTCCCCTGTATCATTGTCTCACTTGGCATGTACGCTCCTGTATCACTGTCTCACTCTGCATGCACTCCCCTGTATCATTGTCTCACATGGCATGTGCTTCCCTGTATCACTGTCTCACTCAGCATGCACTCCCCTGTATCATTGTCTCACTTGGCATGTACGCTCCTGTATCACTGTCTCACTCTGCATGCACTCCCCTGTATCATTGTCTCACTTGGCATGTACGCTCCTGTATCACTGTCTCACTCTGCATGCACTCCCCTGTATCATTGTCTCACATGGCATGTGCTTCCCTGTATCACTGTCTCACTCGGCATGCACTCCCCTGTATCATTGTCTCACTTGGCATGTGCTTCCCTGTATCACTGTCTCACTCGGCATGCACTCCCCTGTATCATTGTCTCACTTGGCATGTACACTCCTGTATCATTGTCTCAGCATGTACTCCTCTGTGTCATTCTCTCACCTGTCTTCCTTCTATTAATCATCTGACTTGTATTCCACTTGTATTAACCACTTGTATTAATCTCTCTGTTAGCTTACATCACTCACACAATTGCTGCATCACTCTTCCTTAGTTTTCAACCACCTGCTTGTGTTGCTGTCTCAGCTGGCGTACTTTCCCTTGCATTACTCTCTTCAACGATTTGAATCTCTGTAATGGTATCACTGTCTCAGCCGGCTTACTTTCTGCCTTTTATCACTCTGATCTCATGTATCTTTCTGTTAGCTGGCTTGCATTTCCTTCTTTCTTGTCTTTCACTCTTTGATATGTTAAACCATCTCCATTTTATGCCTGTCTCAGAAGGATTACATCCCTTATACTGCATTCCCAGCTGGTTTACACCCCTTGACTGTTCTCTAAGCTTACATTCCTCGATCCTTACTTCTCCCTCAGCTCATTTACACCACCCTCTTACTGTTTTAACTGACTTATGCCCCTAAACTGTATGCTGAAATTTGCAAAGTCCTTTTGCTTCGAGAAGAACTGGATATTGGATAAGAGTACTAAAGGCTGGCGGCAAGGTGCACTTGATTATGCATTTTTTATCCCTTTAGACTGTTACAAATAAGAGCAGCGTTTCTTTTTCTGGGTGAAAAGTTTGCTGCAGACAACAAGAAGGCAGCTTAAGTACGAGACGCATAATCATTCCAGGCTAGCAAAATATAGCTAAGTAGGACATCTGTTTCCTAAGACGGAAGGCTTCCTTGGCTTTTTGCCCATGCCCTTTTTGATTAACATTCCCACCCACAGAGCTTAGCATCTGACATAACTGTTGTGTGCTAGAGGAGCCCAAGCAATGGCAGCAGGAGATCTGCAGCTTGTGAAATCCTGCTGTTCTTGGAACAGGATGGATTAGCCAAGCAGCACGTTAATCATTGCTTTCTGCAAATTTTGGAAATACTGCCAGGAGGAAGTTGCTTTATTACTGAATGGATTGGTCAAGGATTAGCTTTCCTTACAAATGACCGTGCCCTGCAGGACAGATATGCCGTTAGAAGAGTGGCTGTATGCTTAGCAAAACAAAACTATGACAGAGTGTCTAGTCTGTTCTTATGCCTTTTTCTGTAGGCACTTCATGGCAAAGACCCCAAAGATTCAATGCAGTGAAACACGTAGTAGTTGGTGTCAGTGCAGCCTTTTGCAGGTGCACTTGTTAAACAGAGACCCCTCAGAGTCAGAAGACTTAAAACAATAAGCATCTGGTGTTACTGCGGCTGTGTGTGTACATAATGTATGAACATAGACTCTACAAACTCAACACACTGAGAACAAGAGGTGCCTTGTGTCAGTCTACCATGCTACCAGATACCGTGCAAGGAGAGACCTCAGAGACTTAACACATTGAAACAAGAGGTGGCTAGTGTTAGTGTAACATGCTGTACAAGTAGATGCTGTGAGAGCAGAAATCCCAGACACAGAAATCACTAAAACTAGAGATAGTTAATGTCAGTCTACCATGTTGCAGAGAGTTCGACACACTGAAACAAGTGCCTAGAATTACTGTGTCATGCAGCATAGATACTGTACAAGCAGAAATCCTAGATGCTTAACACACTGAAGCAAGGGATGGTTGGTGATGCACTGTGTTGTATGCCAGATAGTGTGTGAACAGTCTGCACGTACTTACTACACAGAAAACAAAAAGGTGGCTAGTACAAGCTTTATTCATAGATATTGCTTGATCAGAGATCTTTAGATTCCACCCACTGAAAACAAGATCTGATTGTTTTTGGTATGTTCCTGCTTTCCAGGTAGTGTGTGAAAAAAGATGACACAAACTCAGCAGACAACAGAAACAAGAGATTTCTAGTGCTGTTGTACTCTGCTGGTTAATCACCGAGTTAAAAGGAGCCAGACAATCTGAGCATGTTTTAAAGCAAGAAATATTTGATTTTAGCACACTGCAGTGTCTATAACTCTGTGTGTATATGTGCATGTATAAAAATGTATCTGTATCTCTCTCTCTCTCTCTCTCTCTATATATATATATACACACACACACTCACACACACACACACACACACACACACACACACACACACACACACACACACACGCGCGCGCGTACTGCAGTAATGGAGACTGGCAGCAAAGAGGTGGCTGGTAGTACAATGAACTGTATGTGGGTAGGGAAATCACAATCTTAACACAGTAAACATAAGAAACATTGGTATCACTGTACCTGGGTAGGGTTATCCGAACAGAGACAAAGCAAATATATTCTACTGAAACAAGTAGTGGTTTATAATGGTCTGTCCTGCTGCATAAGTGGCCTGTGGGTAGAGGCTCCACAGGTTAAACACATCATCTACAAGAGGTGCCTGGTGCCACTGTAACCTCTGTTACAGAGTTCTCATTATCAGAAGCCCCCTCAAAATTCACTGAAAACAGCCTTGAGGCTGTCACCCTGCCCTTGGATATACTGTCTAAATGGGGTTCCCACAAACTTATCCACTAAGAAGCAAGCCGTGACTACTGTCTTGTGATCCCATAGACTTAGTACACAAGAAACTTGAGGTGGTTTGTGCTGCTCTTTGCTTTGTAAATGCTGTGTGATCAGAGACCACACAGGCATAAACTGAAAACAATGGTGAATGTTGTCATGGTGAACTGCTTTGTAGATATTGAGTCCACAGAATCCCTAAAGAATCAAAAATGAAAACAAGAGGTGGTGATATCAATGAACATGTGCTGAATGTTAGGAAACACAATTTCTCAGTACACTAAGACCAGTATGTGGCCGGTGGTATTGTATTTTGTTGTGTAAAGACCCAAAGACCTCACAGATGGAGTACAATGAAGACACAAGATGATCCTCATCAAGGTGTGCCGCAGTGTAGATACGTTGGTAGGAGAGTCTGAACACTGTAAGCTTTAGATGTCTGATGTCACCATAACCTTCTCTGTGGATATTGCATGAAGAAAGACCTTACAGACTCTATGCAGTGAGTACAAATGGCAAGTTTGTGTACCATGTTTTATAGATATTCTGTGATCAAAGACCCCACAAACTTAGCACACTGAAAACAATCGATGGTCGGTGTCATTATTTTCTTGATAAAATTATTATATTTTACCAGTGACCACATGGTGTCAGAATGAGATGAACTTTTATTGATGGGCCATTTTTAAACAAGTCGTGCCCCGTCCATAATATACAAGTCAGCAGCAACCGAGAAAAAGGCAAATGCAACAGCTGCTGTAACAGATCAGCGCTGCCAGCTGTGCTCTCCGATAGGTATCAGACTTGGGTATTTGGGAAAGGCAACACAAACCAGGACAGCATCACTCCGTGGTTAAGTTTTTTTCTTTTACTTCTCCAAATTCTGAGCCCACAGGTGTAGCCAGAAAGTGATGTTTTGTATTAAGATCTAATGTAGATTCCCCACCATCATGTAACATCTGAAAATATTTACATCTTTTCAAATATTGCTCCCCCATGAAAGGTCCATTATTTCCCTGTAACACTAACCCTGGAGGACAATATAGGTCTTAGAAAATGAACTATGTGTTAACTTGTTTAGTATTTGTTTTATTTGTATATACATTACTTTTATATTTTTGATGTAAAACAGGTCCTCTGCTATCGTTTCAAAATTGACAAATGATATATCATTTCGGTTGAAGGAAGTCTTTTGTATCCCAAATATAAGTTATATAAGTATTTAATAATATCTGTGTACACATACACACACACACACACACACACACACACACACACACACACACACACACACACACACACGCACACAGACACACACACACAGACACACAGACCACACACACACACATACACACACACACACACACACACACACACACACACACACACACACACACACACACACACACACACACACACAGTCTGTCCATCTCTCTCACACATTCACACAGAAAGAGCTCAGATGTCTGACTGTGATGAAATAATTGATTTACTACATAAATAAGAGACAGTATAATGTATTTTAGCTGTTTATTGTTGACATAGTTCAAGCCATTTCGATTCACACTTGCACACACATGCAGATATCCTCATCCACATATTTTAGTTCTATCACCCCCCCCTACTCATAATTGAAGCTTTCAACATGATAGTTAGTGAGGGGAAAGGAAATGGTGTGTCCCTGTAACTGCTGCTGTAGTTACTTGTGTTAGCCATATTATTTTTTTTATTTATTTATTTAATTGTATTTCTCCCACTTGCCAGCCATAACTTTTTGAGCCATGGTTAGCAAGGGAAAGAAAATGGAAGTGCCAGTAAACTAAATTCAGTCAAATTCAGGAACTCGTACAGTCCATTCTGAAAGTCAGCATTGCATCTCCTCTACTACTCAACTCGAAGAGGTGCAACTGTAGTGCAGCAAATGCAGCAAAAAAAAAACTTGGTCCATCCAGAGATGACCTCAGAATGCAGCTGGACTTAAATGGACTGTATCTTTATATGTCATTGTGTGATAAACGTGATAAGAAGGAGAGCAGGGAAGGGGAAGATGAATAGCACATAGATACTAATTGTATTAGGGTTATAATATCTGTACAAGAGTTCTATTTGATTTTTAAGGAAGTTAATCAGTCGGAAATAATCAGCAAGTGTCATGTTAGTATACCGAGGCCCAAGCTTAGTGCAGAGGATTAAGGCTACGAGCGGTTAAAGAACAGTTTCCTATGGTACTGGGTTTGATTCCTTCAGTCTTCATTTGCGTATTGTGTGATGTTTAGCAAGCCATTTAACCAGCCTGTGCTTTGGGACAACCAGGAAACTGAGCTAAGTTCTTTGATGGCCTTTTGCACTACACACCTAGTAACTAATTAGAAACCAATCTGGAATTTGACACAGAGGATTAAGGAGCTGTTAACAAGCTGTTTCCTGTGGTCCTGTGGTCAAAGGGTCAATTCCCTCAGTCTCCATTTTCTAATTGTGTGGTTTTGAGCAAGCTAGTTCAACAAACTGAACTCCTAGTCTGAATCTGAAAAAGGTCCATGGACACCAGGGTTCTACTCCAGTTAACAGATGCTAATAACATAAAATAAAATGTATACAAAGTTATAGAAGTATTTAAAATGGATGACAATACCGAAGCTTAAAATTATAGGCAATAATACTAACTTCTTTATTAGGCAAATAGTTTGAGAATTGCAGCTTAGATCTGATAACTGGAATCAGTTTTATGTACTGGGTAGTGTTACTTTCCAGCATATATTTGTTAATGGCAGGTCTGCACTGTCTTGTTAGGCCAAATTTTATAATTATGTTACTGTAGCCAGAGCTGCAACTAGGGTATGTGCAAAGGAGCAGATGCCCTATATGGAAACTGTTAGAGGGTGCAATCAACAGGTACCAGTACAGGAATGCAGTACAAGTACTGATTTATTCTTGCAGCTTCATAAATGAATACTGATACTGGGTTTGTCGTTGTGGTAGAAGTGGTCACTGTATAAGGTTATTTGAGTAAATTTAGCAAGCTTCTTGTTACAGTTGTAACAAGCAGTTTGCTACAGTTGAAGGAATTTTATTTATTGATTTATTTATTGGCATTTGTTTACCGGGAAAGTCCACTGGGCCAAGATAGCTCATTTTCAGTGGAGGCCCGAGGAGAAAGCTCCAGTAAGTAACAAAACAAGTATATGAAAAAATAAATAAATAAATTTGAGTTTCAAGTTTGGAAAGCCATTTTTATTTCTTTTTTCTGTCCTCAGCTTTGAGTTAAGTGTGATGTTGGTTTTGGAGAATTTCATAAAGTGCCAGAAGACCTAGCTAGAATTCTGACTGTGGCCAACAATCTAGACCTCAAAGTGGTAGTAGTGTATTTAGATTTAGCCAAGGCCTTTTATACCATTGAACCATAAGATAAATCCTCACATTATGAGCGGGATAGTGAGCTGGTTGAATAGTGGATCACAAAGTATGGTAATTCAAGGTATATATCCTGTCAGACTACCTGTTTGGCAGGAGTACCACAGGGTTCAGTTGTAGGCACAGTACACTTTATTTTGGTATTTTCACATTTACCAAGAAACATTACATGCTGGATCAGTAAATATATTGATGGTTGCTAATTAAAATGTGAATCATAAAAATAAGGCTATAAAACAAGTTGGCATATTGTTAAGAAGCATTTCAATGAGAGAGTAAAATCACAGAGTAAAATTATACAAGATTTTTATTAGACCAATAATTGGCTTAAATTCTGTATTTTGCATCTGTAGAATAAGGCAGATGAAGAGACTAGAAATGGTCCAGTGTAAATTCACTAAATACATCAAATCTGAAAATATAGAATATAATGAAAGACGTAAAAGATTGAAATTTGTTTATCATTCAAGGTGCGGAGTCTGCAGGTCCTCCCTGTGGTCGCTTGGGTTTCCTCTGGGTGCTCCGGTTTCCTCCCACATCCCAAAGACATGCTGTAGGTGGATTGGACACTCTAAATTGTCCCTAGGCATGAGTACGTGCATGTGTGTGCTTTCTGTGGAAGGTTGGGCACCGGTGGCTGGCAAATCGACACCGTAAAACTCCACTGCCAGTCATGAGCGGACAGGTGATCCGCTGTGGCGACCCCTAACCGGGAAAAGCTGAAAGAAGAAGATACATTTTGGGAAAGCTTCTGTCTGCATATAAAACAAACAGGAATAACATTTAACTTGCTAGTTTTGATGTAGTAATTAAATTAAATAAGTAAGAGGAATTAATTTACAAACAATTCCATATTTGTGGAATAAATTTCCATATTATATAATATGTCTGAAAGTATTAAAAACTTTAAGAAAAGACTTTGAAGTTGGGCATATGGTGCTAATATAAGAGAGTCGGTGTAAATGAGTGGCTAGTTTGTTGAGGAACTTATGAACTTAAATGGCTGGTGGTTGAATCAACCAAGAGAATGACACAGCTTGAGGCACAGGAGAGGGAAAGAGCAAGAAGAAAGGGAGAAGGAATGAGATGAAATAAAGAAGCAACACCATCACAAGAGGGCAATGCTGGCCGTCCATAAAAGGCACACACATACTGGGTGGAAACTGAGACCTGAACGCCAAGGTCAGTGATACATTTTTTTCTCTGTATAAAGAGCCATGACTCATGGAGAAAACTCCCACCACAATATCTTGCTTTTGGCTCATCAGCATTTAGCAAGTCTATAAGCTTCTTTTCTCTAACTAGTAATCTGCTGAAGGTCTCTTTCAGGGAATCTGGAAGGATACTGGCCTGACTGCTGAGGAATCTGGAAGGTAACACATCTGGGCTTTGTCCTTCCTTAGGGTAACAGTTTTCCCCTCTCCATGTCTTGTATGTGTATCCTTGTACCGATCCTGGTATCTGTCATCTACTTTCTGTACTCTGCCCTACCTCCCTTCCATCATGGCACCTAACCTTTACTTTCCTTTGTGAAGACTGAAGTCAATTATTCATTCAGTATCTCTGCTTTTTCTTGCTGAACTTTGCTGATTCTCACTAGTTCTGTCCATTTTTTTATCATTTCTTCTTCCCTTTCAGAAGTGTGAGATACACTAATGCCAGCCCTGCCACTTTGAAGAATAATTTACAATCCAATGAAAATAGCAGGGAATTTTAAAACTCCTTATACTTTTCATGAATTTTTATTGCATCCACCATTGTGGGAGACCGTGACGCACACAACCCTGTCTGTGTCACAATCTCTCAGAAATTGGTACACCTTGGAGTAGGGAGAATTCTTTGTGATGCTGCAGTCTTGGAACTATTGCACATTTCGCTATTCACACTTATTTTTTCACAGTTCTGAGAATCACAGGTACTGTTCTTGAACATTCAACAGTCACCATTTTTTGCAATATGCATAGTACAGGACATGCTTTTCAGTGTTGTTTGTAGGTAAGGAGGTAGGTGATACACCATCTACAGAGGTTACGCCAGATTCCTTGAGTGTAGAAAGACAGAGAGAAATAGCAATATCTGCTTTCATTGCAGTACGATGTAGTGTGGACAGAAACTCTAGGTAGTGGCTGTAGTCCAGTGGTTAGCAGTACTTGCAGGTAGGAATAGATTTCATAAAGTGGTCTGTGTAGATCTATAAAACTACCTTAGGTGGTGATCCATACAGAGGGTTGTTTACTGTTCCTGTCTGACAACACCTCAAGTAGTGTATAGTCTTTAATTACTTTCCTTATCAAAATATTATTTGGCTCCAAAGGCTATAGAAGCTTTTCTTTTTTAGCCCCAAATATTTATTTCTGGCAAAGGTTCATAGGTTTCTTGTATTTTTGAATGATGGAGTTTAAAAGGATGCTACAGTGTACATTTAAACTATTCGTCAAAGGTTAGCATTTGTCTTGCATGTACTGGGAGATTTTATTAGGATTCTCACTTAGAGAAATGGATTGAACTATTATTTCTTTTGTCAAGGTCTGCAGTGTTAAGGCAGAGGAGCTAGTCAATATTCTTTATGATCTGACTGAAAGTTGATAGCTTGAATAATGAATTACAAAATGTGCATAATATGAGATATATGCTTTGTTGCCAGGGAGCTTTATTACCTGTGTGATGAATGCTGTAGCAAGACTGCTGAAATAATATGACAAAAATCCATAGAATAGTATATTAACAGGTGTGTTCATTCCGTGAGATTTTCTTTGTTTTTTTAAACACCTCTATTAAATTATCACTTAAGAAATAGACAAGCATACAATAACAGAAAAGAAAACAAACCATATTAACATTTTTCCATGTACATACATTATACATCACGTATCTTTTCCTTCTTTGTAATTATCATCAGTCCAACATTACATAGATTGCTGACTTCCTGCCTTCCCTTAAACCTCACTCCTCCTCCTTCTCCTAAACATTATTCTGCATGTATTGTTCCCACTATTTCCATTTATTTATGAGAAATTTGCTGCTTCCCTTTTCTACAGATCCCTCTTAAACCTCTTGTATGTCTTTTAGAATCTTTATAGATTCATAGGTAGGTACTAGGCTATCTGCCCGAGGGCATTTATAAGCCTAGCCAGAGTGTGTCGGCTTTCGCTGCCCCATTGATTAATTAACTTATCCTCTGTCAAGCAGAGCCAATGAAGTGATCCCAGGGGTGTATTTTCTGTTACCCATCCACTCGTCAAGGTTTCTCTTGAAGAGTGTTAGTGAGGGGCTCTGCCTGATGTAATTTAGAATTTTGTTCCAAAGCATGGGGAGTCTTTGTGACAGGAATCTATCCCTCCAGCATGTTCTATTTATTGTTGTGGCAAGGTTTAGCTCACTAGAGCGCATGGCTCGCAGTGACTTGGACTTCTTTAGGTGGAGCATGTCCATCAATTCTGAGTTGGACATGGCTTTGTAAGTCAGGCAGAGATCACCTCTGAGTAAGCGATATGCCACTGAGTACAGCTGGCATTTTTTCAGTTGGGCTGCATAGGACATATATTTGAGAACAGTAATCCTCTTGGTGAGGTACTTTTGTGGTTTTTCCAGCTGTTGGAAGTGTCTTTTGAGGTACATCCCAAATGGGGCAGTGTAATCTATGATGGGTCTAATGAATGACGAGTAGAGGGGCACTATAACCTCTTTATTTCTAGATGCGAACCCTTTAGTAATTAGATGGGCTACATAGAAGGATTTCCTAACTACTTTGGCAGTATGATTGTCAAAGGAGAGATTACTATCTACCTGGGTCCCCAGATCTCTTATTACCTCTTCTGTATTAAAGGGGCTGCCACCTATGTGGTAATTCGTGGGTGTTTTGTTTTTCCCAAACAGGATGACTATGCATTTTTTGGCATTTAGCTTGAGGCCATGACTTTGACACCAGGTGTCCGTCTCAATAAGGCCCTTTTGGAGGATGTCTGTGTCAGCCGAAGAGTCAATTATGGCTCCCAGTTTGCAGTCATTGGCGAACTTGGTTAGCCATAGTCCTCCTTTGTTTGCCTGTACTTCTGAGAAGTATATGCCGAACAGTAGGGGTCCCAGGACTGAGCCTTGTGGGACACCACTTGTGACTGGTTTAGAGTCGGACCTGGAGCCCGCTATTCTTACCGTGTGAGTTCTGTCTGTAAGCCAGTTGGCAACCCATCTCGTGACGTAGGGGTTTCTGTTCAGGCCGGTGAGTTTTTCTGTAATACCCGAGTAAGGAATGGTGTCGAAAGCCTTGGCGAGGTCAAGGTAGGCTGTATGAACCACCTTTCCCTCATCTATGGCCTTGGTGACTGTCTCAAAGAAGTCAGCCAGGTTTAGTAGGCATGATCTGCCCTTAACAAAGCTGAACTTGGTTGGGTCAAGTGTTTGGAGGTTCCCACTGTCTTTGTTAATGAGTTCCATGATGATGCACTCCATAGCCTTGCAGACCAGGCTAGTCAGGCTTATCGGGCGATAGTTACCAGGGTCAGTTGTGGCCCCTCCTTTGTGGAAAGGAATAACCGTTGCTGTGCACCATTCTATGGGCACATAGCCTGTGGAGAGGCTGAGGTAGAACAGTGTGTTAGGTGGGGGGTTAGTTCGTTCTGTAGTTAGTGCAAGACACAGCCTGGGACACCATCTTGTCCCATTGATGCTGTGTGTTTGGCTTTTGAAAGGTCTGTTTTCACCTGTGCGTCTGTGATTTTTGGGACACTACACTTTTCCAGTATTGTTGTGGGCCCTTTTGGAGGTGCGAAGGGGGTGAAATTTGCACTGAATCTATCTGCCAGAATGTTGGCAATATCAGTAGGTTCAGTATATTTTATGCTATTTTGCACTAGTTCAGTGCATATCTGTGAGTTGCAACTTAGATTCTTAACATAGCTAAAGAAGGCTTTGTGGTTATCTTTTGAATCTTTGGCTATTTTTCTTTCAAAGTTAGCCTTGGATGATTTCATGAGGGACCTCAGTTTCTTACTGATACTTATCAGGGATGTCTTTCCTTCTTGAGATTTGCTTTTTTTCTGAACTAGTTTCCTCCTTCTATTGTATATCCTGTTTATTGCAGGGGTCCACCAAACTGGTTTCCTTCTCTTAGAGGAGTGAGTCTTGGTTTTGCTAGGGATGGCATGATCCATGCATCCTTGTAGGTGCTCATAGAGTGCATTTGTAAAGGTTTCTGCATCTTGGGCAGCATTATCCTTTAGCGTGGGGGCTGTGAAACTTACCACCTCTGTCTTAAGAAAGGTGACATTTGCTTTAGAAAAGTTTTTTACTGTGGTTTCCTTAGTTGGGGGTGGTGGTGGGGTGTGGACATCCAGAGTGATTAGTTTATGGTCTGATCTAACCAGTGACGGGTTGACCTCCGGTGTGGAGCACCTGTCGCCCATGTTAGTGATGACCAGGTCCAATATGTTTTCACCTCTGGTAGGGGAGTTTAGCAACTGATCCAGGGCGTTTGAGTTGATGAATTCCAGGAAGCGCTGGGCCTGGGAATTTGTACTCGAGTAGTTTTCCCAGTGAATGGTAGGGTAATTGAAATTGCCCAATATCAGGGTGTTCGGTAGGACCTTCATGTTTTCCACTGTCTCCAGAAAGGTGGAGTGGTGGTCCTGGGTCATGTAGCAGGCCACAATTTGCATTGCAGATTTGCCCAATGTTAGTTGCACATGGATGATCTCAGAGGTATCATGCTGTACCACTAACCTGGAGGTGTAGGTATCCTTGATGAGTATGGATACACCCCCTCCTTTTGTGTTTCGGTCCGTGTTCTGTGGCCGAAACGTGTGGTATGAGTTGTAGCCCGGTAGTGCTGGGGTGCTCTCTGGAGCCTTGAACCAAGTTTCAGTTACTGCACAGATGTCAACATTCTCCATACTGAGGAGTGCTTTGAGCGCGTGCATTTTGAGATTTAAACTCCTGGTGTTGAGTAGCATAACCCTCAGTTTTTTGTTAATTGTGCTGTTTACGGAGGTGGGTTTGACTTTTGAGCCTTGCCTAAAAAAGGCACTATTGGGGCAGCAAGAGCCTTGGCCAGTATTCGAAAGCCTAGGGGTGACAGGTGCAAGCCGTCTCTTGTGAAGCAACGCAGCTTGTCGAGCATGTCATCCCAGGCTGATAGACACTGGATCTCCTTTGAATGACACCAGAAGCTTAGCCAATTGTTGAAATTGATCATTTTTTTCTTTATACTGAGGTATCATTCTTGGCAAGGGCAGGATGCTACTCAGGGTCAGGGTCATACCAGCCTGGGCTACATGATCAGAGAGCTCTTCCATGTCTCTTTTCAGGTAGTCCAGGGAGGTATGTCTCAGGTCATTCACACCAACATGAACAATGACAGTCATATTTGTACTTGTTCTGGAGTGACCTGAGTGCTTGTGTTATGTGGCGGATTCTGGCTCCTAACAGGCAGCTAACAGTAACCTTCTGCTTATCCAGCCTAGGGAGTGGGATATCAGTGTGCCTGACTATAGAGTCACCTATTACTAGTGTGTTAGATATGTTATTTTGCCTTAAGGGCTGTGATTGTGCGGCAGACTGATTTTGTGTTTTATTTGTTGTCTGGTTTGTGACGGGAAGTGCAAGTTGTTTGGCTGTCTGCTTTGGAGGTCTCTGATGCTTTTGCAGGTTTTTATTTAGAACCTCTGTGTATGATTTTGTGTATTTATGTGTATTTTTTGCCAGTGCTGTTGTAGTAGGTCTGTGTGCGGCTGGAGTTGTGGTGCAAGTGTTAACCTTCTCCTTACTTCAAATGCAGTTCACTTAGACTTTGATTTCCATTTTCTAGTAATTGCTTTTTGGCAGCCTATGTCTAGGCAATTCTGATCCTGTCTCCCAGCTCAAAAAAAACATATCCTTAGTTATAGCTATTTGCTCACCCAATATTTCTGACAGAGTACTCTTTAGGGAATTTTTAAAATCTGTCAATACATTACACTCCCAAAACACGTTCCCAGTTACCAATTTCTTCCCCATCACACCTCCAAAATTTGCTATCTACATGAGGAAAATTCTTTGAAGTTCGCTTGGAGTATAAAAGTACTAATGCAAATACTTCCAAATAAAGATCCTAAACATTCTGGACTTTGTCATATATTTGAGAACCATACATATTTCCTTCCATTGTTCTGTTGTAAATTTCTTTTCCAGTCTCTCTTCCCAATCTTTTCTAACCTCATCTGGTTGATTCTTATACTTGCTATGCAATATTTTATTTGCCCTACTAATTATCCTTTTTTAATGGCAGCCTATATTCTAGATTCGACTAAAAACTCCACCAGAGCAGGTCTTTTACTTAAGATTTCCCTATCCCTTTCTCTTTGCCTATACTCTGATATCAAACACTGGTAGAGAAGGTAATCTCTAGCCTATGGTCCAAATACATTCTTCGCCTCTTCCCATTCTATTACCTTTCCTTCTCTAATTATTTGCTCCCAATACCTTAGCCCATTGTATAGTTTTCTCCAATAAATTCCAACTTCCTCTTGCCTATTCTCTGTACTCCTAATTGCAGTCAACCTTATTGGCAAAATCTCCTTTCTCTATCCCCATGTTGGCTTAGTTCTTAGAATTCTTTCTGCTACTTTATGTATATAATATTCTGTATGGTTATTGTTACTCTTCTTAATGATTTGCATCCAAAATAATACCCCTTCAAATCCAGTAATCCCAAACCTTGTTTTATTGGATCAGCTTATCCCACTTGACTCTTGCCCTCTTCCCCTTTCAGATAAAATCCATGAACTCTTTATTAAATGTTATCTACAACTTCTCCTCTGGTTGATTAAAATATGCCAAACTTGTGTATAAAGCTAAATGCACTAAAAATATTTTCCCTGCTTGCATCTTATTACCCATATCTGTAACACAGAGCTTCCAATTTTTCAGTTTAGTCTCTTCCCACATATCCTTAGCTACAAAAAAAGAATCCATTTTAATCCATACTCCTAAGTACTTCATTTTGTCATGTCCCATAAATATGGGTATTGCTAAACCAATTCATGTGTGGGTACATAGTTTACAGGAATTGCCATTGTTTTATCTTCATTAATTTATACCCAAAAGACTTAAAACTGTCTCAGAATGTTCCACAACAAGGAAATGCCCTTTTCTGATTTATAGCAGATCTAAAATAATATCATCTGCAAATAAAGCTAAATTTTCTTGACTAACATACAATCATATCCTTGGATTTCTGAGTCTCTTATTTTCTTGCACTCTGCATTTCTTAATATAATTTAGTACTCCTACCTTTTTGTCTATACCTGTAAGACTATTTATATTCCAAAATAATATTGATAGTGTAGCCATTACGGTAAGTTATTGCTCCCATGACAGTTTTTTAATGTGTATTTTCAACTTTTGTGTTACATGCAGACTCTGACATGTAGTAGTATAATCTTTTATACAGTTGCTTCTTGTCATCTCCATTTGAAGCTATGTCACATTTCTCAAGACTTTTTGCTTTAATAAATACCCTCAAACAAAAAAATTAAATACATTTCAGAAGAACCCCATAACTTACTAATTTGTCACAAACACACAAAACTGTGTACATCTTCAAAATCTGAAGTTTAACCCTTCTGATAGGAACAATTGCCCCAAATTGACAGCTGTACCCACAGCCATTACCTAACCTAAAATTAAGATTACCCAAGCTAAAGTACCTTGTATGCTTTCAGAAAGTTTAAACTTTTAGCCTTAAGAAAATGTGCATTGGCAATCTGTAAATAAAATACATTATACACTGTTCTATTAACTGCATTGATGTATTAAGACTGCAAGGGAAGCTGCTATCTCTTAATCACTTCCAAAAAATTCAAACTGTATTTTTTACTGAACTGCTTGCCCTTGTACATTTAAATTTTGAATTTCCCTAAGCAATCAATGCTCAGAACTCTCAAGATTAATTGCTTGTACCTCCAGACAGCTCATTTACACAGAGGCATAAGAACAGAATGTACAACTGCCTTCACTTGCAGACTTCTTAACTCACTGAACATTTGCTAAAAGAAAACAAACAAGCTAATATGATTGCATATGCAAGAAACTTAGCACTTCTCATGGAATTCATCATTTTGCCTAATTTTCCAAGCCTACTATCTTACAGAAGTCACTCCAATTTAAAATTAAGCCAGGGGCATTAATTCAGACATCCAGCTGTGCAAAAGTTAGAAAAAAAGCATCTCAGCTCTACATACAATGTAATCAGTGTACTTTTAACCCCCCATCTCCAAACCCAACAGCCCAATACTCCAGCATATAAATGTAACCTTGCTTTTGTCTTGCCCTTCTTCTCTTTTTACATTGTAATACCTATGTTTCTTAAGTATAAAAATATATCCTTATTTGCTCTAATATTTTTATCACATACAACAATCACTGAAAAGACTTGTGCTTGCCTTCAAATTTAAGATACCACTGACTACATACTACACAAATCTGCTTTACTGCTTAACATGCAATTTATATCTTCAAATGTTTTATCCAAATACTATTAAGAATAAAAATTGTCTTGTTTTCCTACAGTTACTTTTTCTTCCTTTTAGTGCCTTTCTAAACATTAATGAATAAAGTGGGGTATATGCTTTACAGTCCACATTCAAGTTTAACAAAGTCAACAAAAGTCCAATCTTTCCTAGTCTCTTTTTCTTGCAAAGGCATATTTCACAAATGTGATTGATGCTTTATAATCTCACATTTATTCACTAATTTCAGTGTTGTTGGTCTTCTTCCTTTTAATCTCCATCTCCCAACACCCAGCTTAGTTCAAGTCTAAGGTACTCCAGATTCTTATAGTCAACCCATGTGCTTTGTTCTGCCTCTCAAAAATTTATATTTGAAACACTGGAAAAGGTTTTTCTGGCAAAGTATCTCTATGAGCTTTATTGTCAGAATGAGAAGCAGAGTCCCCTTCTATTTGATGACTCACTTTTTGTTGGATAAACTTATGTATTTCCTCCTTAGCCTGTTCTGTATCAAAATGTCTTTGATCTGCCAGGAGAAATATTCTGAAGATAGCTGGATACAGCTGCTTGAATCTGACACCTACCTCCTGACATGCCTTGATTGTTGGGATAAATTTGCTTCTGTTCTGCCTGGTGTACACTGAATCGTTTTCACAAACAATTTTCAATACTTTGCCCTTCTGCCACAGTTTTGTCAGGATCAACTCTTTCTGCTGTTATGATTGTATCTTTACTAATACAGGTCGTGGTTGCTTTCTCATGGCCAGGTTTGGAGCATACACTCAATGTGCCCTTTCAATTAACAAATCCTGCTGTGACTTACAAGTCTAGTTGCTTCTGTGATTTTAAAATGTAATACAGTCTTTTCCTTCCAGTTTCTCTGGTACAGCAAAACCTCATGCTTTCTCTGCATGTTCTGTCTTTTAGCTCTGTCATTTTTTGAAACAGTTCTTTTTGAGAAGTCTCATAGTCAAGACAGTTTTTTCTGCATTTCAACCTCTGATTTTTGCAGTTTTGTCAGTTTATCTGAATAGCAAGTTAAAGCTTATTCTATTTTTCCTGCCTTTTGTTACATACTCCTTCAATGTTTCATTTATTTTAGTTAGTTCTGAGTTCATTTGATTTATTTTTTCCTTTAAATTACCAGAACCCATCTCTCTCTTTCTTTAAACACCTTTACTGAATTATCACTTGTGACATAGGCAAACTTACAATTATATAAAAGAAATCAAGTCATATTAACGAGTTCCCATTTACAAACATCATACATCATATATATATATATATATATATATATATATATATATCTTATAATCTAAGCAATATTGCATACATTATTAAATTCCTACATTCTTTTAAACCTTATTCCACCTCCAAAGCATTTTTCTGCATGCATTTTTCTTACAGTTTCTGTTTCATTCTATGTAATTTACTCCTACCCCTTTCCAAAGAGCCCACTTCCTCTTATCGCTGTTGGATTCACTACTTCAAGTATATTTGGTTTAGATTTTGATTTCCATTTCCATTTTCTAGTAATTACTTTTTTTGAAAGCTGCCAGAATTAAACTTAACAGGGTCTTAGTATGCGTAGGCAATTCAGATCCTGTATCCCAGCTCAAAAGAATCATTTTTACCGGAGCTGATCTGAGTTTGACGTCTTTGGCCAGAGGTCCAAAGTGATTCTGCTTTAATCCAAGGGTCCAAGAGAAATAACCATAAAATAAGTATATTTTATGTGACTATTGCATTTTTAAACTGCATTTTGTCTGATCACTGCATTTTTTTCTGCTTTTTACTGTTGTGACTGCATATGTTTTGCACTTGTTTTAAACTCTATTTTCAGCCAAGATAGTATATTCTAGATTCAGACCTGCTGAATATAGCTTGTTTTTGTTACACTTGAGCACTAAAACCATCCATCTTACATTATGAAAGGCTCCCCTGCACTCCTCTTGCAGAAGAGTGTGGATACAGCCTTGTCTGAGGTGGGGATTGCTGGAGGAAGATTCATTGTGTACTTTCCTATTGGTAGATTAGTTTAAAACTGTTTAATTTCTCCTGTATTTAACATTCATGTTTGCCTGTCACTGCTCACCATGCAGTGGGGGTTAGCAGTGCTCTGTACAGTTACAAATGCCACCTAATACAATTTTTCCATATACGTCTGTCAGTGGAATCCTCCCAAGATACCCAGCTGCACTCCGGGCAACCCAGCTACTCACTGAGCAGCGTTGCCAATTTCTCAAATCTAACCCTCAATAAAATAAGCCCCCTTGTTAATACTAGAGCATAAATGGGTCTAACTGCCCACCCCTTTTGCCAGAGGTCCAGAGTGATTCTGCTTTAATCCAAGGTATTCAAGAGAAATAACTAGAAAGTAAGTATATTTTGTGTGTCTGTTGTACTTTCTGAACTACATTTGGAAGGCTCCCCTGCACCCCTGTGACAGAGGAGTGTGGCTACAGCCTTGTCTGAGCTGGGGATTGCTGGAGGAAGGTTCATTGTGTGCTTTCCTATTGGTAGATTAGTTTAAAACTGTTTAATTCTGCCTGTATTTAAGCCTCAGGTTTGCTTGTCACTGCACACCGCACAACGGGAGATAGCAGCATCCTGTTTAGATGCAAACACCTCTTAAATCAATTTTCCATATACTTTTGTCAGTGGAATCCTCTAAAGCTTCCCAGTTGCACTGCAGCCTTGACACAGTTTCTCAACCCTAACCCTCAATAAAATAATCCCCCTTGTTAATACTGGAACATAAACTGGGCTAACTGTCCCGCCCTTAATAGTACCTATGGTATAAACCCGCCATAATGAATGGTCAGTTTCCCACCATTTCTTCAGCCAACTTGGTTGACATGGGCATCCTGAGGCAATGTAATAACTGCCTCATGTGTACTGACAGCCACTTACTGCTAAAACAAACAAATACCCTATGTGAGAGATGTAATTACACCATAAAATTGGAATACATCCCCTCACATAACAGGACATCAAACAGGTTGTCAGCACACACAGTCTCCTCTCATACAAGACAAGGTCATGACGCATAAATCCACATATGTGGAGACACTCACTAGAAGCCTACCAAAATATCAGAGACCTCCCAAGCACAAACTACTTGCACAAACGGCAAAAGGTATAGAAACCACTATACATAATAGCACACATACCAGTGTCTCATCAAACAAGCCCTTAAGGCAAAACACCTCTAAGCCAAATGTCTTGGTCATAGGCGACTCAATAGGGAGAGAGACACAGATATCCCCTTCACCAGGCTAGACAAGCAGAGGGTCATGGTCACCTGCCTGTCAGGTGCCTGTAGCCATCAAATCATGCATACACTGAAGTCACTCAACAACAAGTATGGTTATGACTCTATTATAGTCTATGTTTGGGTGAATGACTTGAAACGTACCTTTCTGGACTATATGAAGACAGACATGACTGAACTCATAGATTATGTGTCCCAGGCAAATATAACCCTAGCCCTAAGCAGCATTCTTCTTTCACTCAGGATGATGCCACAATATAAACAAAAAATGATCAACTTCAACAATTGGCTTAGTTTCTAGTGTCAGTCCAGGGGGATTCAGTATCTGATAGCCTGGGATGACATGGTTGACACACCATGCTGCTTTGCCAGAGATGGCCTGCACCTGTCTCCTCTAGGTTTTTGGATACTGGCAAAGGCTCTTGCCTCCCCAAAGTGTCTTTTTTTTTTTTTTTTAGACAATGTCAAAACAACAAAATTTCCAATGTAACAAAATCCATTTGAGGCAATCTCAAGTTTCTGCTGCTTAATGCTAGAAGTCTAAACATGAAGCTGTACTCCCTGGAAACACTCCTCACTTTGGAAAATGCTGACATCTCTTCAGTTACTGAGACATGGTTCAAGGCCACAGAGAGCACCCTGGCTGTGCAAGGCTACAATACCTGCCACACGTTCATACCTCAAAATAAGAGTGAAAGAACCAAAGGTGGAGGGGTATCCATTTTCATTAAAGCCAAGTACACCTCAAGACTGGTCAAACAATATGACACTCTTAAACTACTCTATATTCAATTAACTCTAGGCAAAATACCCCACTACATCATTGTTAGCTGTAGGTCCCCCACCATGAACCATGAAAAGCGCACAGCCTACCTAGACTTAATGGAATCACTCTCCATACATCCCTACACCTTAGTCATGGGTGATTTCAACTATCCTTCCATCAACTGGGTGACATACACATGTGTAAACATGCTCACCCAGAGGTTCCTGGACTTTGCCAATTTAAATGCTCTGGAACAAATGGTCTGCACCCCCACAAGTGGCTCAAATGTCCTAGACATAGTACTTACCAACATGGGGAGTCACACTTCCCTCTGTGTGATGGCTTCCCTGGTATGGTCAGACTATAAAACTGCCTCGTTCGAAGTAACTATTAGTCATGACACCCCACAGGAACAAAAAAACTGAAGAACTTTTCCAAAGCAAACTTCAGACTACTAAGTAGTGGCATAAAAAGTTTTACATCCCCCGCTTTCACAGACAACAGTGACTCCTGACTCCTATGTAGAGATGTACTCTGATGCCCTGTATAAACACTTAAGCAGCTGTATGGACTCAGCTGTAAATGACCAGATCAAAACCAGGTCCTCCCAAAAAAAAACAAGCCCCCCCCCTGATGGACCTCAAGTATAAATAGGTTATATAACAAGAGGAAGAAACTGATGTCTAATAATAGGATGGAGCTGACTCAGCAGAGGAAGAACTTCCTCCTCAGCTTGAGCAAGCAATTCAGATATCTCTTGAAATCCTCTAAAGCAAAGTATGATGCTAAAATAGCATCCCAGCTAAGGGTAGTCATAAGTCTTTTTTTAATTACATTCAAAATCTGAAGGGGAATGCCCAGTTATGTGCAGGAATGGTAATAGATGGTAGCACTCATACTGCACCTGAGGAAATTGCCAACCTGACAACATAACTGCTATGTCTCTAGATGGGTAACAAATTGGCTCAATGACAAAGTTGATGACTCCACCTCTATTAGTTGATCTGTCATTAGTGGAGTATCACAAGGTTCTGTAATGGGCCCTTTACTGTTCATAATCTACTTCTAAGAAGTCCAGGCTAAACTAGTTGGCCTTTGGCTTACCAAGTTCACTGATTATTGCAAACTGAGTGCAATCATCGAGTCCCCACAATGATGTTAACATACTACAGAAAGGACTAACACAGACAAATGATTGGTGCCAAAGCCACTGTCTAAAACTAAATGCAAAAGGGTGCATTATTATTCCCTTTGGCAAAGTAGAATACTTTGCTAACTACAGTATTGACAACACCCCTTTAAGCTCAAACCCAGTGGTGTGAGACCTAGGTATACAGGTAAATAGCAATCTGAATTTTGACCACCAGGTTTCCACTGTAGTAAGGAAAGCATTCTATGTTGCGCACTTCATAAGTAAAGCATTGCATCCTGAGGATGTTATAAGCCCCACTGTACTTGACCCTCATCAGACCACTAATAGAGTACAATGCTCCCTTTTGCATGTACCTCAACAGACACCTGCAGAAGCTGAAATGACCACAGAGACTCCTCACCAAGAAAGTACAGGTTCTTCAAAACATGACATACATGAATAGACTAAAAGCCCTGTCACTGTACTCAGTATCATATAAGCTGATGCGAGGAGATGTGTGCCTGACCTACAGTGCAGTCTCTGCTCCTGCCCTAATGGATATGCTCCAAATATGCATATCTAACGACACAAGAGTCACTCACTCTAGGGAATCTTAATCTAGCCTGTGACATTAACAGATCGTGCTGGAGAGACAAACATGTCTCCCAGAGACTGCCACTCCTTTGGAACAAACTTCCAATTCATTTGAAGCAAAGCTCCTCATTGACCCTATTCAAGTGCAACCTGGACAAATGGATGGCAGACCTGAAATTCACCCTGGGGGTGACACCCATGTCACAGGGGGTGTAGGTGTAGACCATATACTAACTCTGCAAAGTACATCTGTTTAATAAGGACAATCAGGGCAATTTGGGATTAACATGGTTAGACTTGTTTCCTTAGAATCATTTACTTACCCAGTATTCCTGACAGAGTACCCTGTAGAGAATTTTTAAAGTCTGCCAACTCATTACACTCCCAAGCTTGAAATGCCTTTTGCTGAAGAGCTGCAGGAATCTTCTCAGTCAGTGTTTTCTCTCCACCTTTTTTTTAGTTGACTTTTTTCAAGTTCTCTAAAGTCCTTCTTTGCTGGCATCCACCAGTTTACTTACTGGCCAGTAATTGAATTTTACTGAGTCAGGAAGAATTACTAGCTCTTATCTCTCACTTTCTTTTTTTTTTTATACTGGGAGAGCTGGAATAAAGCTGTTGATCAGTGTACAGCCATCATGGAAGTCTTCATGTATCAGATCTTGATGAACATGTGGTTATTATTTATTTATTTACATTTGTTTACCTGGAAAATCTGACTAGGCAAACAAGTACCTTTTAGAGGAGATACAGGGAGAAAAAGTTCCACAAGAAATTATAACAGCAGTGCACATACAGCATACAGAATACTTAGGTAACATTTAGTAGCATTACGTGGTAGTGCTGTGGTAGCATTGTCGCCTCACAGTTAGACATTGCCCATTCGATTCTCAGTTAGAGCATCTACTGTGTGATGACATGCGTGAATGGGCGTTACTTCGTTGAAGGTTGTGCGTTAGGCCCGGCAAGCCAGCACGTAAAACTCTACTGCCAATCATTAGCGGACCGGAGTTCCGCTGTGGCGACCCCTAATCGGGAAAAGCTGAAAGACACACACACACATACAAAGATCCATGATAACTATTTACAGTAGTACTTTCACAACTTACAGAATGCTCAGTTAACATCATCAACAGCATTACATACAAAATGAGGGTGAATAAAGCAGATAATTATGAAATATGCAAGTATATTTTGCAGCAGCATACGTAACACTGGGTGCAGTTAAGTAACAGTACATTAGGTCATAAATAGTTATATGGATTTTGTCATAAGAAGAGCAAAAGACAGAAAAATAAAGACAGCAAATAAAATCAAAACGTGTATGTGTACATAGGAGTAGTAGTTTTAGAATAACTTAGCCAAGGAAATAGCAGGGCTATAGCCAAGAGTCATGCAGGAACAGTTTTAAATTATCTTTCAAGATCTGTGTTTTGTTGAGGAGTCAGATAGGAGGGGGAATTGAGTTCTGGGATTTTGCAATACTATTGGAGTAAAGAACATTTCCTGCTTTGCTGTGAGTTTTGTGAATTGAGAGGAGGTGTTTATCAGTAGAGTGGAGAAGTCTGTTTGTGGAATGGAACTGTAGTATACCACTTAGGGCAGGATATTTTTCTGGATGAAAGATTAATGTGTGTGCAAATTGAAGCTTAGAGTTAGTAAGGAAGTGAGATAGCTTGAGCCATTTCAAAGTTCTTGAGGGCATTAGAGCGCTGTGTGAAGTATGGCCTGTTGGAAGCAAATTTGGATATTTTATTATAGCATTGCTCTAGTTTACTTGCTTGGATAGAGTGGAAGATGGTGAAAAACAGAAGAGGTATACAGACGTATAAGCAGCAGGTAGGTGGATGCTAATGTTATCTGGCTCCTTTCAGTCAAATATTGTTTTGTTCTATATAGCTGACTATTTTTTTTTTTTTTTTTTACTGCTGTTTGGATGTGGAGTTTGAACGTCATGGAGTTGTCTACTATAATGCCTAGTCATTTAGTACTGGAGACTGCCTCAATATTTGTGTTATTTGCAGAGTTGATCTGAAAGTTGGCTTTGCATTTGGTATGACTCTTAGAAGTAAAAATTAGAAGTGTTGTCTTTCTGGGTTTAGTATTAGGTCTGATTTTACTAACCAGTTTTCTGTGGTGGAGAGTGAATCTTTTGTGAGCTGTTGGTTTGGGGAAGGACGGGATTTAGGTAGTGCAGATAAGGGCTGCATCATCAGCATAATGGACTACTTTGGTATGTTTTGGGGCAATGTGTATATTACTGATAAATAAATTAAACAGTAACGGTCCGAGTAAGGAGCCATGGAGATCAGAGGTTAATAAAATTGTAGAAATGCTAGATTGCCATTTGACAGCTTGGGATGTGTCGGACGAATAGGTGAGGAACAAGGAGTGACTGGAGTAAGACAGCTTTAGGGAGGCTAGCTGATGGAGCAGTTTGTATGACAGAGTATCAAAGGCTTTAGATATTACTTGTATTGTGGCTATGATTAATGCTGTTAGGGAAGTCTGTTAGTGCAGTAGTGGTACTCTAGCTTGGTGTAAAGCCATGCCAGGAGTTATTCCACGAATTCTCTATATTTGCCACTATAATTGTGGACTTTCCATTTTTCTTTCATTTTCTTATGCTTCTGTGCTTTATATTATTTCTATTTTGGCAATGTCTGTTGCATCCTGATGATTTTTATCTAATTCTGATTTTGTTTCCTTTCCCATTCCTTTCTATATTGTTTCTGCTAATCTGAGAAAAAATGTCAGACTTATGTTTTTTCATGGTTTTGAACTTTTATTATGCTTGGATCTGATAATGTCAACAAATAAATCTGTGGTCTCACAGTTACAGATAGTAATGTAGCTAGGGTGAGACAAGAGGCAGCCATCTTGGGTGCACAGTACTGTGGTGCACAATAAGTTGATGCTGATCAGTCTTCAGTGAAGTGCATTGCTGTCATTCAAATGGTGGTATTGCATTTGTGATCAGAACTGAAGTGCTTTAGCTGATTGTGTGTGGCATAAACTGTAGCAGCTGTGTGCTACATTGTTGCAAGCAGCTGGCTACAGTTGAAAAAGGAAAGTTTTTTTTTTTTTTTTGGTTGTTAGAACTGAGGAGCTTTAGCACTCCCAGTGTGGCATAAACAGTAGCAGCTGATTGCTGCAACTGTAGGAATCAGTTTGCTACAGTTTAAAATTAAAGAAGTGTTTTTTTTTGTGATTTTTGCTCCATGGGATACTAGACAACAAGATCCACATCATCGGGGAATAGAGGTTTTTTTTTTTTTTTTGCTTCCCAGCTTTAAGTGAGGAGGGAGTTGCCAGGCTGGTGGACAGCACTGCATGCCAGAATAGCTAGCTACTCATCTTGTTGCAGACCTGTACATGTAATGAATTCCAGGAAGGCCCCTGCTTCCTTTAGACATAGCGATATATAATATTGCCATGTACTGTTTTTTTGTAAGCCTAAAACACTTTGTTTTCCTGTTCAAATGATCTGGTGCATCTTGAAAACAGTCAGTCATACTAAAGTTGCAAATTAGGACAGGAAGAGCAAGTCAATTTATAGCTTGAATATTACCCCTAATGTCAGGGCAGTTTTCAGTATTAGCTTTAGTCTTGTAAAGCAGCAAGTTTGCACATCAAGTGACAATACCATTGTGTAGTAGAATTTAGCGTTTTATAACCTAGTCTGCCTCCAACCCCCCCCCCCCCCTGCAGAAAACAGCCTAAATAGCAATCTGTTAACTCCTGTATGCAACACCCTTGTAGAGCAACAATTAGGTGGACCGGTCAGGATGGATATGCATCTCTGCAGCCAGCTTGGTAGATATTGGTGTCCTGAGACAATGTAGCAATAGATTCATGTTTACTGACAACCACTTAATCCTTAAGGTAATGGATGCAGTATGTGAGAGGTCTATATACACAATTGCACTGGAGGCTCAACTCTTGCATACAAGCACACAGCAGGTTATCAAAACCATTCAGACAACACCCACCATCCATAGCACGTAACACATGCATAGACCAATGTATGCTGAGGCACTTAAATACAATCTTCCTAAACAGCAAAGACCTCCTAGACCACCCATTGGCAAAGATTATCCTCAATAAACCCAAAACCACTCAACAAAAGCAACACTTAACACCACACATACAGCCACACTCAGTGGAGCCCCAAATACAAAGCCCATAAGGGAGGAAAACACATTTCCCAGGACTCCAGACATAGTGGACTCCATTGTAAGACACACTGAAGGCCGTCTAACCAGGCTGAATCAAGAGAAGATATTTGGTAGTTGCCTATCTGGAGCCAAGATCCACCAAATTATGCACACGCACTCAAGTCACTGCCCCACAGATACCAGTTTGATTCCATCATACTCCATGTAGGTGTAAGCGACCTGAGGCATACCTTCCTAGACTATATGAAGAGATAAATTATAGATCTCTGACTGTGCGTCTCAGGCTGGTATGAGCCTAGCATTGGGCAGCATATTCTCTTCATCAAGGATGATGCCACAATACAACCAAAATATAATTGGTTTTAACAATTGGCTGAGTTTTGGTATCATTCTAAGGGAATTTAGTGTTTGTCAGTTGGAAGACATGGTTGACAGACCATGTTGCTTTGCCAAGAATGGTCTGCACAATTCCCCTCTAGGCTTTCGAATACTGACTGAAACTTTATTTTTCCCAGTAGAGCCCTTTTTAGGCAATGCCAAATTGACAAACTTACCAACATAACAAAATCACCTCAACTAAACCTCAAGGTGTTACTACTCAATGCCAGGCGCCTAAACAAAAAAAACTACACTCCCTGCAAGCTCTCCACACCCTGGAGAATATAGTAATCTGTGTAGTTACCAAGGTATGGTTTAAAGCTGCAAATAGTATCCTGGCAGTGCAAGGTTTCAGTGCCTTTCACACTTATAGACCGGTAGATGCACAGACAAGGACTTAAGATGGAGGTGTCTTGATATACATCAGTAACAAGCATACCGCTAGATTGGTTAAACAGGCTGTCAAGCTGGTGATTTTCCACATGCAGGTCACTATAGATAAATTTCTGTACCATATCCTAGCAATATACCTCTCAACCTGGAAATATCAAAAATCTGGACAAAGGCCCACGAAAGTAGGTACAACTGGCCAAAAATTCGGGACACGGATTAAAATAAAATTTGCATACATAATCATGTAACCCTGCCCACTCCAATGGACTTGTGGGATACCAATATAAAGAATGACGTCACTAAATAATACTAATCAAATAATGCAGACATTTAAATTTCAGACTTCATATCCCTCAGAAAATACATAATGATGCAACACCTGTTATTCTAGCAACTATCTGAGTTTACAGGAGCAATATTTAAAATATGTCCCTATTTTTGGGCCTTTGTACCACCATTATTTTTGGCTTTGTTCAAATTTCTTGCTCTTGAGAGATTGAGATTATACCAACCATACAAAATAAAAACTGGTTCCTTTACAAACACAAACATAACCAATGTACTTCCTTCTCACTTCCCACCCCAATATTAAGGAATATTTAGACGTCATTGATTGCAAATGTAATTGCAGGCTATAGTTAAGTAAAATAAGCAACCATATCACAACTTTCCAAGTAAAAATCAAACAACCCTCAGACTCTCTTACACTTGACCTGTTATTCTGGAAACTCGAATTACAATCAGATGTGTACTTTCTGGGTGTTTGTTAGAATGATAAGTTGTGCCCAGATTGTTGTTCTCAGCAGCATGTTTTATTTGCAGTGTCTCACCAGAATAGGCCACCACCATCCCCAGCTCCCCCTTTGTATCATTTTATTTTTCAAAAGGTGGGGAGGTATTAGGAGCAGACATTTCACAATAAAATACAGCACTACTCCCTCCAGGAGTTCTTTTCGAGGCTCATTGTTACAGTTGCTTTGCATAAACAGTGCAGTGCTGCAGCGGTAACATTGTCGTCTTACAGCAAGAGGTTCTCTGGTTTGATTCTTGGCTGGGGTGCCTACTGTCTGCATGTCCTCCCTGCATTTGTGTGGGTTTCCTTCAGGTCCTTCTGCTTTCTCCCACATTATAAAGACGTGTCTGGTGGGGTTCTCCCTGGGCTGCCGCTGAAAATTGGCTTCGCTCCAAGTCAGACTTTTCCGGTAAACAAATGTTAAATAATTAAAAATAAATAAACAAAATTTACAGATTTGCATGTCATTGTTCAGAATGAGTTACACAGTACATGCACTAGATTATAAGTGCACTGAAAACACTACAGTGCTGGGCAGAACTTGCTACTGTGCAGCTACGAGAGGCAGAAAAGTTTGACCCACCATAGACTAGTCACTAAATGTCCAACTTTCATCAAAATGGAAGCTAACAATTTAACATTAACAATAAAGGCAGAGTCAAGAGCTCACTGTTGTTCAAGTAAGATCTCTCGTTCCATGAACAAAAGTCAAGGCGAAATGCAAATAGCTCAGGCTCTTCTTTATTAAAATACATGTACAAATTAACGTTTTGTGTTGATTTTGTCTTTTATTTCTTACAGTAAATTTACTTCTAAAAGCAGAAAGGCTGTGCATTTTACAATTATTCAATTTAGTCAGCTCAGATTAAGAACTGTATTTGACTTTTCTAAATCTGTGTGTATTCACACAAATATCAATATGTAAATCTTACGAGTGTTTTACAAGTAATGTTACACCCTTACCTGTTAAAATGCTAAGAACGAGGTTAAGAAAAAAAATACAAAACCCAACTGAATACATGGAAAAAGCCCCGACTATATGACAGATCCTTTAACTTTCCTTTTATTGGGGAGACTAAACATTTAAAAACACTGTCGTGAAATTTTTTTTAATCCAAACTTCTTCACAGAGTGAACAAAGTTCCTCCTTTTACAGAACTCAAGACAGGATTGGTAACCTCATGGGTCATTGTACAGTTCTGTGATCCCAGAACTAGTATGGCTGCAAATTTAACAGAACACTTCAGAAATAAATGTGCAGGTCTAAAATGCTCTAGGGTGTAAGTCTGCATTTATTTGCTGTTTTTGTTTTGATTAGAAATGTACTGTCTTTATTCAGAACTGCGGTCTGTGCTTTTTGCTTACAAGAACTTTCTTTGTTGGGATTTGTGAATTGTTGTGATTTATATTATGACGGTGTCTGTTTAAAATGAACTAAGTTTATCTTGTAGTATGTGAAGGACAGGATTATTAAAGGTTATGCCAGCTATACATGTGTGAGAAAGAAATGTTGCTTTGCACAGATAGGGTTTTTTTTTAAATGTCTTATTACCAGTGCGAGTTGAATGCAAAAGAAATGATGCCGCCTGTAGTACCGCAAGAAGAGTGTTCCTTACGGACTGTTAGCTTGCATGTACATCTCAAATGTGTCCAGTTTTGGCTCAGAATTGTGCACTATGACTATGTCTCTTTCTTACTTCTGAAATCAATTTCTAAGGTCACATGAGCCACAGCTTATCCTAGCATTTGGTGGGTGCAAGCCAGAAGCAATAATGACAGTAACCCTTGTTTTGGATTTATTACAGAATACAAACACAACAGTTATATTAAAAAAAAATTGGGAATTGAAGGGGTCACTTGGAAATTCGTGGCACCCCATTATTTTGCCCTCAAAACTGGTAAATACAGAGGAACTTGGTACAGTTTTGAGGTATGCCTAGCAAGCTATAGGTCACCCTCTGTGTCCCACAAAACTCTTAGTGCATATGTAGACCTAATGGAAACATGTTCCATCCAACCTAATACCTTTACTCATGGGGACTTTAATTACCCTTCTGTAGAATGGTAATCCTACATGGCCTCAAATCTGCAGGAACAGGGATTTCTGGACTTCGTAAGTACAAACACCCTTGACCAGTTTGTGCATACGCCCACTAGAAGTTCCACAATACTGGATCTCATACTCACAAATATGGAAGAATGCTGCACACACTCCCTCCCTCATGTCACATCCTCCATGGTAAAGTCTGACCATAAAGCCATCTCCTTCAAAATCAACTCAACTCAATAACCTCCATTAATCTAGTAACAGTTAGGACCTATTCCAAGGCAAACTACCTTTTATTAAGTAATATTTTGTCAAAATTCAGTGCCCCCTCCAAACCCAGGGAAGACAACAGCCTATTTAGAATTGTTCACAGAAACTCTCTACAACCATGTCAGTGGCTGCATAGAGGCTGCTGTGCATAATAGAAGTAAGCCAAAAACTAACTCCAAAAACAACCACCCTGGTGCCATCCCAAATTAAACAGGTTGTACAACAAAAGGAAAAAAAATCATGGCTAAAATCAGGAAATTTAACTCCCACAAATTTAAGAACTCTCTCGTTAAATTAAAAGAGAGAACTAAAAGGGCTAATTAGGTCCAATAAATCCAATTTTGGGGGTCAAAATAGCCTCCTAGGCAAAAGACAACTATAAGGCCGCCTTCAGGTATGTCAGAAACCTCAAAGACCACACATAGCAGTATGCTGAACTGGTGGTTAATAGAGCCACATTCACTGAGCTGGGCAATAATAGCGAATCTGCTGGCTGACAAATTCATTTCCAACTTTACTCCATATTCACCCCCAGCCACTTCCCAATAAATATCTTCAAATATAACCACTTCAACTTTAAATAGGGAAAATGTCCTGGCTTCATTCACTAACACTAAGAACACAGTCTCATTGAGCCCTGATAATATCCTGGTGCCAGAAGAATGGAGGACTGCAATGGTCATCCATCTTCATAAGGGTAATCCGTCAACAAATCCCAGAAACTACAGGTCCATTAGTCTGACTAGTTTTATATGCAAAGCCATGGAAAGAATTATCATGGAAATGGTCAGCAAAGGTATAATTGACTTTCAGAACTCTGGTTCCACCCCAGTTAGGCCTTGACAAAGGAAGGGCATGCCTACTGAAACTGTTGGACCTCTTTGAGAAGGTCAACAAGGCAATGGATGAAGGTAAAACAGTGCTTACTGCCTACCTTGACCTAGCTAAGGCATTTGATACAATACCCCACTCAGGCATTGTTATCAAACTTTCAGAATTAGGCATAAACCCTTATATAACATGCTGGATAGCTGACTGGTTCACAGATAGGACCCAGCAAGTTAAGATTGGTGAGACCACCTCCACAAAGAGGCAGGTCACCAGTACAGTCTATCAGGTCTTCGTGTTGGGCCTGCTTCTCTTTGGCATTTACATCCCTGAAGTCAGTTCTAATGTCAAAGGCCTCTAGCCAACCAAGTTTCCAGATGACTGCAAACTGGAAGCAGTCATAGAACACCCCCCCCCCCAAATGCAAACATCTTACAAGAGGGTATAACACAGACAAATGACTGGTGCCAAAATCAAGTGTTAAAACTCATTTGCTAAGAAATGCATTATAGTACTTTTTGGGAAGTTCCACCCCTGGAAAGTATGCCATTGATAAAACATCCCTAAGAGTCGACCCACTAGTCAGGGCTCTAAGAACACATATAGTCAGTAACCCAGCCTTCGACCAACATGTTTCCAAGGTAATAAAGAAATCCCTCTATGTTGCCCAACTTATAATTAAGGGCATGGCATCTAGGTCCAGAGAAGTCATTGTGCCACTATACTCAGTCCTCATCAGACCCATCATTGAGTATAATGCCCACTTCAGTATGTACTTGACAGACATATGCAGCAACTGGAATGTCGACAACAAAGTCCTATCTCTATACTCAGTCTCCTACATACTACTGAGAGGCAGTCTATGCCTGGCATACAAGGCATCCCTGTGCCCCACTCTTATGAACCTTTTGCACATCTGCAAAACGAACAGCATCAGAACTACTAGATCTGAACACCTAAATTTTGCTTGAAACATAAAAGTACATGTCAGAGAGACAGGTATATATATATATCTCTCAGAAAACTCCCATTCTCTGGAATAGGCTCCTCATTCATTTGAAAAGGTCCCTCCCTAACCCTATGTAAATGTAAGTTTGACCATTTGACCAAATCCGCAATGCTTTTAATGTAAGCTGCTTAAACACATGTGGGCACATACACAAAAAGGTTTTTGTGCTCCTAAGAGATGGTTAGATTTGAGTACATTTAGCCCTGTGTAACATTTATCTGGTTCAATAACATATGTTTGGTACCACTCTGGACGATTATGGAATTCATAAAATTAAGATAAGGAATTAGGCATTGACATAATATGCGATAATTAAAAGTCATTTATCAGTCTGGTTAATTTGGGATTAGTATGTTATGAGGTATAATTAAAAAAAAAGTTATTACCTTTACTTGACAACATTATGGATAGCATTCTGCAAAACTATGTACTCTATAACAGGCAGGTCTAACTGCTTAGTCATATAGAAAAATAATGCTGATGACTCTTGTCTAGCGGGGGTGAACAGATGTGATAAGAGCTATGATGCCAGCGCAGAAAAACAATATTTAAACTATAGTATATGTCTTTTCTTTTTTTTTTTTTATTTCAGAAAGTTGGGATATTTGTAAAGCAAGAAATAATGCCTAACAAGATAGGTTTTACTGGGGAAATAATGTCTGCCCAGGGTTGTATGGGGGAGGCCCTCTACACCCCTGGAAGGACATTCTTTCTGCAATAATACCAACTCTGTAGGACATTATTGTGCTTAGATAATGGGATATATGTTCATTTTTTTATGTTTGCTTTTTTATTACATATTTTTTATATTTTTAATGTAAAATTGTTCCTCCACTTAAATGTTTCATAGGTGTTGTAGCATGTGTAATTGTTTTTGGAGGAAGTATTTTATATCAAAAATATAGGTTATATAAGTATTTAATGTCAACACACACACAGGCAAGTGCACACACGCATATAGATGTACACATAGAGGGTAGAGACTGACAAGACTGTCACACATATACATGGAAACACACACATGTGAACACAAACACACACACAAATGTGCTCAGCAATTATCTTGACTGAATACACTTCATCTTTCATTGTGTTCAAATAAATTAAAAAAAATCATGCACTGCAAAGCATTGCAACCCCTAGGTGTCCCTGATTTTGCAGAATGTCCCTGATTTGCCTCGTACCATCAAGACATTTTATTTTTTCTCTCTCTCTCTCTCTCTCTCTCTTTCTTACACACATACACACACACACACACACACACACACACACACACACACACACACACACACACACACACACACACACACACACACACACACACACACTCTCTCTCTCTCTCTCTCTCTCGCTCCCTCTCTAAGAATTGCATTTTTTTATTTATTTTTCCACTTCACTAAATGCAGCTTTTTAAAATGCACTTAACAAGGGATAAGTAAAATGTCAGTTCACTGTAACTGCAGTTTTGTCCTTTTATACACTTTTTTGGTGTTTATTTTACACTTACTAAACAGAAAAGCTGTGTTTAGCAAGCATACATATGGTAACTATTTTCTTTTTTTACAGTCCCTGCTTTATGGCAGCAAGGGGCAGAGTTTTTTTACCTGGTGTTATCTGTACATTAGCATGCTATTGCAGAATGTTCATTTCCCAATACGGTGTCAATGTATGATTTGCCCATTATCTAAGTTATATTTAAGATCCATTTAATTTGCAGTATGTATGTTTCCTGTGTAATGAAAATGTGAGTAACTTTGTAACTTTCCCTTGTCAATGAAAAAAGAAATAAAAGCAAAAGAGAAATGTATGAAACTTGAAACTGAAATGTAAGTATAACTGCATGCAGTTTCTCAGGAAGAACCTAATTCATTCCTTGTATATAATTAAGTTATACAGGGGTTTACAGTCAGAAAGAAAAGGTCATGAATTACAACTACATGACTTTTCAAATGAATCATCTATTCATATTCAAATGAGAAACATTTCCTTTGTATGATAGAGTCTGACTGCTGAAAAGCCTGTGTACAGTTTTGTTAGCATTTCTTCTTTTGTGTTACTAATAATAATTAAGCACAATATTTCTTCAATTAAGGGAAGCTATGTTCATTTAACAAAGTTAAAAGTTATTCCATACATATTCAGGCTGTACAACTGATTGTTGTTTTTCTCTTCCTTGTGCATTATTTATCACTACATATTTAATGTATTTCAGCACTGTTGACATATTTATTGTTTAAATAAACGTTTCCCTATTCACTTTTAAGATTTTGTGGCTGGTATTTTTTAATTTATGCATATCTATTTATCTGAGAAGAGGGTATTATTTTGTACTGTGGTTTGTCAAACTGTAGTATCTGCCTCTAACAGGCCTGGTCACGCAGCCCATTACTGTGTTGTATTGTTTATCATATTTATAATGTACACTAGGCTAAATCAACAGAGTGTGGTGACTGTTGCATCCCCATCCATATCTAGTGCAGTGACAGTGCTGTCTTGCCAGGAAAAAGGTATGGTGAATTGGAAATTTCTGCACAATTGTATTGCAGAATAGCTTCATTCAATTAGTAATGCCAACATCATGTAACAATGATGATTCCTGTTTCAAAATAAATCATTGCATTAGTAAAAGTGTTAGATTGTGCTGTACTGTGATCTTAAAAAAGCCTTTAAAATGTCTTAAACTCTTAATATCACATATTAGATTGCTGTTATCAAATTGTTATGTTTAAGGTTCTTAAAATGCAAAATCACAAAAGTAATTAATGTTCTCACTGCATTTGACATAAAATGGTTCATTGTCCAGTAGGATATGAGTCTTTTCACTTAAAAATGAGAAGGCAATTTGGACATACAGAGCAAAACAAGTTAAGGTGTACAGTGTGCAGTTTTAGCATTAAGTTACTGAAGAGGACCAGAGAATACTGACTGTATTTCTACATATATATATATATATATATATATATATATATATATATATATATATGTGTGTGTGTGTGTGTGTGTATGTCAGAGAATATCATTTATTTTCTAAACTAAAAGTACAAGCAGAATTAGAAATTACAGTATAGCTATATCAACTGATGGTCTGAGATTAAATAAATTGAAAGCGTAGACATTTTTTTATCCAATGTATGGCTGGGATACAGAACTGGTTATGTATCCATAAATGCAGAATAAAATATAAACTGGAACTCTAAAACAACTTCATTGGAAATTAGCACAAAGAGCAATCTGAAAAGTGCTGACTGTGATCTTAATCAATCACTGTTTTGCTTCCTAGCGAAAGTCTTGGTGATGTTAATGTTAAAAGCTGCATATCCTGTCATTGGATTGAACTATTTATTACATCACTAGTATCCTAGTTAAGAGTGATGCTTTTGCTATAAATGCTGAGGTTAGTGTCTATGCTGTGCAGTATTCTATTAACAACACATTGTCTAAATTTGATAACAAGGATGTTGTCTTGCAATTCTAATGAGGTGTTAAGGTGGGCTCTTTAAAGAGTTTTTTTCATATTTTGGTGATATTAGTTTGCAGGGCGTCCTCTCAACTGCTCAAACCCTAAGTACTCATTGTTTTTTCTTGCTCAAGCATATTTGTTCAAAATTGTGTTTGCTTATCATGTTTTTGCATGTTACTTATTTTACTGATATGCCTGAGCTTGGATTGCATAGGTTTTGTTCACTCTGAGATCACAGACAGTATCTTGGTGAAAGAAAAAGGCATTTTTTTTTTCTTGAACAATCACTCTTTTTTCCAAACTGAAATGACCTCAGAATATATAAGTAAGGGGGTGCAATGGCAGTATTTTCTGCTTTATTTTTTCACAAAACTCATTATTAAATATACAAGTTTTGGTCATTTTTTTATTGGAATTAGTAGGTTTTATGTGTTATGGGAAAGAAAATGTATTTAGAAATATTTCATTTTGGTGAGATATAGTATACCATATCTGCAGTGCCTGTACTAAGCCAAAATTAATGAATTGTAACTGTGTGTTGGCTATAACATAGAAACTTGGATCCACAAGAAGAAATCCTGATCAAAATCTTCTTATTAGACACCATTTAATAGGAACTCGAAATAATAATTTCCCATAATTCTGATTACATACTCAGAGTAGTAAACAGCTTCATTGTTGTCTACAGCTGTATTGACTTGCTGCCCCATGTGGCCAAGAAAGATAAATCCTGACTGCAATTTATATGACCAAGGATGAGTTAGTGATCCAGGCACCGGTGGAGGCTGACCAGGGATGGTGAGTGTGAGCAGCCACTGCCCATTTGCATTAACTTGGTCTGCTGCACTGCTGACTCCCAGGGAGGTTGTAAGTTGCAGCAGTCAGTACGAAGGACTATGGGTGTATATATATATATATATATATATATATATATATATATATATATATATGTATAATAAACAGCACAGTCACAATGTAGCCAGGATCTGCACGTACATGGGAGTATGTGTGTCAGTCACTCATATTGTACGAGTGGTGGTCAAAGCTCCTTAGAGTGGTCAAGTTTGTATAAAACCTCTGATGGCTTTAGGGATGATGATCTACCACAGTCAGCACTCATCTAGCTAGGAATGAGTGGTGCTGTTGGGTAGTGGGAGGACTGATGTTTGGATGAAACAGAGAGAAAACAATAAATAAAATCTTATTTGCAGTTCCCAGTCAAATTATAATTGCTTTGCAAAAATCAGATAAAAAGAGTTTTTTCTCCCATTTAATTTTTCGTTTTTTCCTTGGTTGTTTTTTCATCACTGAACATAAATATTATTAGTGGCATAAAATTTATGTGTTATATTATTACTGAATAGTTCATGCCCTTTTTAAGCAGTAAAGCACAAGAAGGTGTATTTCATAGCTGAGTAATATCACAACTAGACTAGCATACAAAATGAGGCAAAGCAGAGTGCTTTCCCCATACTAGGTGTTCCAGTCTAGCCAGAAAATTCAAACAAGAATGTTTTATTACACTTGAAAAATAGACTTAAAATGTTTGATTTTGATGGAGATACAGCAGCAGCAATATTAAATGTAATTATTTTTTAAAAAGTATTGCTGTCTTAAAAAATACACACAGAAACGTATAACTGATACAGATCTGTAACTGTCTCATGTAGCACTTGGTGCTGTTTCCCGATGTAGTGCCATTTAATTATAAGTTGAAGGAAAAAAAAAGCCCATCTCATTCTGGATGGCACTTCTTAAACTAAGGAGCCAGTCAGGTCCCATTTCTGCATCCCTCAACTCTAAGATTAGGAGACAAAAAAATTGTCTGTTCCATCCTAATCAGCCAGGTCCCATATCTTGACTGCAAGTTGAGGAACATTAAAAAAACAAACAAAAAAAAAAGGACTCTCTTTTAAAGCTGTAGCAAGCCACTTGCTACACGTTATGCCAAAGCAGTATTGAAATTCATTTCTGTACAGGCATTCAGAAATGCCACTGCAGAAGTGAATACCAGTGCTGTACTACTGACCGATCAGCATCTTCCAACTGTGTCCCCATATACCTTGCACCCAGGGCAACTATGCCATTTGCCTCACCCTAACTGCACTACTGAACTGATGTAATCAAAGGGTTAACTACACACAGCAAAATATGTTTTCCATTTACTTACCTTCAACAAAGGTACATGTTAGACCAGAGTAAAAGGGTCAGATTCCAAAATACTTGTTTTTGCTATAGGTGAGGTAAGGCCTATCTATAAAGAATCTTACACTGGAATGAGTCACTTACAGCTAGAACAAGTCTCAGAATCCTGCTATTTTTTGTGTCACATAGGATTTCTAAGTCACGTAAATACTCCAAAATACATATGCACACAGTGCTCACATGACTTGTAGTGAAATAAAAAAAATGCCAATATAATTTTCTAGACAGGACATGATAGGACTTCAGCCTCATACAAATGAAAAAAATCAGTAGCCATTATGGGAGGGTGATAGGAATGAAGAATACATTTAATTAGTCTTCCAGAATGTTGTCAAGGAATATAAAGTGATCTAAACAGTGAAGTTTAAGGAGCTGTATAGGTAAAGTAAATAGTTAATGATGTTTAACACTCCTGGACACTGTTCTTGGGGGTGTATGATGTACAAACTGAAAGTATGAATGTGCTATTTTCAAGTTGTTTCAAGTTATTTTTGTTTTATCTGTTTAGTTATTTTTATTGGTGTTTTTATCAAAAAAGTTTCTTGGAATAGCCCCTGTGGCACAAAGTGATAAATCCCTGACCATACCCTACACTACCTGGGTTTGCATGGGTGCTGGGGTGACTGGGTGGGGACAGATGTGAGTTAACGACTGATGTTGATTCGCCCATTCCGGGGGAGGAAAGTACCTTAGTTTGCTGCATTAACAACACCTGCAGGAATGCAGTTGTATCACCACAGTATAAAGAGCCTAGCTTGCCTACTCTACAAGTCGAGTGCCACATGGTCTGGAGGTTGTGAATGCATGGACGTACATATGACTTAAGCCTGCATGTACCTTCAAAAGAGACTTAAGCCTGCATGTACCTTCAAAAGACAGGTATTGCAGAGCTGCCAGGCTGCCAAGGGATCATGTAGGTCAGTCCACAGATTCTGCAGACTGGCTTGCTGAAATACCCAAGTCTCACCACCCCCAAAGAATGAATGGGATAGAGAGCTGTCACCCCAAAGTAGGAATGAATGGATCAAATGAATGTGGGAAGGGAAGTCTTTAGGCCAGTTCTACAGACCTAAAAAAACATTCTTTGAGCTAGAGGTTACTAGCAGAATATGTTTAGCTTGCATATAAATGGTGCAAACATTATTTTTCTGTGCAGTAGCTTTGTGAACAAGACAGGTTCACCAATCTATTTGCCACAACTTGCATCTATGATGATGACGTTACGAGACTTAGTGTGTGTAGAAGAAGCCAGGCATCCATCATGCAAGCCATGGTGAAAAAATTAATTTTTAAGAGGGCATTTTTTCTCATGCAAAAAGACACTTAATATCACAGCTTCAATTACATAATTAACTCTACAGGTGAGTCAGCAAAGACAATAACACTGCAGAATAAAACATGCTTGTTATGTTGCTATCTAGCTAATTAAGAACATCTCATTTAATAATTTTAGTGGGTGATGTATAGATTGTCAAATGTCTGCCTGAGAGTACTTTGTGGAAATATGGTCGAGTGTTATAATGAATGAGTGCTCTTACTATCATGTGTGGTATATGTTGAAAAGAGGAAGATCTATTGTGGTAAATAACTGTGTGTTTTGAATGTTAATGCTTATATTTTTGAATATACATAAATATTAGTCATTAGGGGATGGGAGTGCATGTGCACAAGTATTTGTGGGTTAGAGTTTAGAGTAAGAGATATATAAGGGGATAGATTTAGTGTTGTGAATATATGTGTTTTTGTATGTAAAATCTGTCTGAAGTGTCTTATGCAATGGTAGTGTTATGGAAAGGGTTTTTCTGAGGTAATGTGTAATGTTGGGATAACTTCCAGGTACAGGGTTAGGGCTAGGGTTAGCACACATTAGTAGGATTGTGCAGAGGGGGGGGGGGTGAAGCCCCATGTCCATTGTTACTAATGCTTGATAACCCTAAATATAACCCTCCCCCATCAAATAGTAAACAAGTCATGGCTAACAAAATGTAAAGGACATTAAAAAAAGTCTTTCAAGGTGGTTCCATTGTCTGAAATGTGTACAAGCTCCTTACAACAGTTACTAACTACCAAGCATATTTAACCACATTCATTTAAGTAGCTGTGATATCAGTTGTAGCTATTTAAATGAATCCAGATATTCACTCACACCCAACTGACAACTCTTCAGCACTGCCAGTGAGTCCTCCTAACATTGTGCACCTAGTGTAGGCGTCCCTTCACCCCATCCTAGTTATGGTACTGAGTTTGAGCAACTGGTCTTCATACCTACCTGGTGATCATACCTCTCAACCTGGAAACATCAAAAATCTGGACAAGGCCCATGAAAAATAGGTACAAATCTGTACACTGATTAACATCTAATTTGCATATATAATTATTTAACCCCACCCACCCCAATGGAATTGTGGGATACCAACTTTCAAACGCACACTGAAGAACAGACAACCAAAATATGGCACCAGAGTTCCCCTGCAGCCATTCCAATGTTCCATTACTTGGCTATTTCACCCCATTTACCATAAACACTAATGTGTGCATACTGCATTACTTCTACAATGATTATTTGGATTTTATTTTTACATTTTGCAGCACAATAATGCACAAACACTAACAAACATCTGATAAACAAAGCAATACTGTCTCACCATGAAAATAGACTTGGCATTAAAACTTCTCTGCCCTTGAAAGTCACATTAATTGAAACAGCATTGAAACCCACACCACATCCAAAGAAAATATATCTGGCCAGTGGTGGATAAAGAATACCTTTGAGCTGTTTTCAAATCATTGGCCCCTTGCACACAAAACTAAGAAACATACATGTGTTCTTTTCTTTGATACACCTTCCTGACTTTATTAAGTTATATTCCTTGTATAATACAGCACACTTGTTAGACAGAGCACATTTTAAATGTATTGTCTGAACATTTTTCCAGTAGGCTATACTGTAGACAATGAAACAAAATGCATGAACCAGTAATGACAAAACGGCCCAAAGAGACACACTACAATCAAAGAATCACACTGCAACTGCTTCCACAAAATAAAGTCATCTAAGCCCCAGTCCTAGTCCTTGTTCACCTATTCAGTCTCCTTAACTACTGCTCATCTCCCCCACTCAGCCCTACACTCCATTTTTGCTTCCTCACTCCCGTACATCTCACATATCCATCCTTCTTCCCCCTCGCTCCTTTCCTCCCACCAAATCCAGAATGCTCCTTCACCCTCACTCAGCTCTTCCCTTACAACTTTTCTTCTTTTGTATCCTCTGTACTGTAAACAGCTGTAGTGAGACTTTGGGACAGATAAACTCTGTACGACTGAGTGTCACATTCATGTACAGTCAGTCCTATGATTTGTTTTACACAGAGAATACCTCTTTGCATCAGTTGGTTGAACCAAAAAAATGGTCCCTACAGACCAGTCTTCTACTTTGACGAACAAACAAAAATACATAAAATAAAGAAAGAAATATGCCAGATGACTACCAAAAGAAAACAAAAATGTCTGGAACAAAAACTGATGAGAGATGAACTAAAGAGCAAGTAGATAATACAAGTAAAAGATGTTAGAGATAGATGCCAGTTAAAAACAAAATGACTCTGTGAGAGAGGAACTAAACACTGGTAAAGCAGGTAAGACGTGTAATAATTTGACAAGTATGTGAAATTCAACATAGTTAAAAAAACACCATCCATTGCTGTGACTGTTAACATTTAATAAAAGTTAACACATGAGGTTCATACTACTGTTCGTACCCTTACAACCTCAGCATCTTGTGTCAGCGTATCTCCATACAGAATACAGTACAGTAAGGACACCCTACATCTGCTGTCAAGTGAACATCAAGAGTATACTACAGTTCTGTTAGTGGAAACAGTATTTTTAAATTCTTTCCATCAATGTTATTTTGCATTGTTTGTTACTGTGTAATTGCACCTCTCAGTATGTGCAGCTACATTAAAAATCAAATAATTCAGGTTTTGTCTGCACTAACTCGATAACATTTCCTTCTTGTTTAAAAAGGTGTATTATATGGAAGTGAATGATAAAATAATCTGGAAAAAAAGACAAACAGTTTGAACTTCTAAATTCTATGATCCAAAAACAAAATGTTGATATAGACTATTTAGAAAAAAGTTTAAATGTCATACAAGGAAGACTGGGGGAGCAAGAAAATCATGATGCTTTTTTGCTAAAACTAAATAACTGGCTACAGGATAAGGTAGATAACCTAGCAAACTAGGAAAAAAGGAATAATGTGAGAATATTTGGTGTGCCTCAGAAAATCGAAGGATAAAATATGATTGCTTTCCTCACCACTTAGATTCCAAAAGTGTTAAACCTTCAGGAGGTAATATGCTATATAGACAGCCCATAGACGTCTCACAAACCTTCAGATAAGGAAGGAGTCCTTCCAAGGCCTATAATTAGCAAATTCATCTCACATCTAAATAAAGAGCTTGTTAGAACTCTTTGGGAAAACCACCTCTGGAAGTTGGTAGTTCTGTAATGACTTGACATTGCTGTATTTTTAATTCAGAGTTTTAAAGGTTTGTTTTGATATTGGAATGCTGCTACAATCTTCTTGGTTTGTTCTGCATTTAGTGTTATGGCTGGAGAGGGTCTGTCACAGGACACTTTACTTTATCTCACCACACACCAAATTGCTAAGGATTTAACCATTCTCACTCAACAGATTGCTTCTGCTGTTTCTGGAGCCATTTTTGATGGATATTTGACTGTAAGCCAGGTGGGCTTACAGACATCGACAGGCCACATTGCTTCTGGTTTTGCTGCCTTTGCACCATGAGAAACCTTTCTTAACTTTCTTGGAGGTAACAACAGCTCCAATCTGGATGGTAATAGAGTTTCACCATCATTCAGCTTGCTGGATTTAGTGCTTAAAGATGTGGAAAACCCCTTTTCTGCTTGCATTAATGGTGGAAGCAATGCAAGTAGCAGCTAGTTTATTAGTACAAACAGTGACTTTGTTATGTGCAAAAATTACATTTACAAGTTGGAGCATTGCACTAATAAGATCATTTCTTTGCAATATGAGAGTCTTTATTTAGAAGAAAATATTGCTCATTCAATTGTTCCACAAGATTTAAGGGTTTTTAAATTTCCTAACGGTGTTAAACAAGGGGATCCCCTTTACACTGAATCGGTTTCCCTATTTAACAATACTGGACTAGCACTAATGACAACTTTGGTTAAGTATTTTAAAGATGAAATTGGAAGTTATAGAACTCGGAATAACTTGATGCTAAAATTAAAAGTTCAAACCGTTTTCTCACAGTACATTGTATTCTGGTATTGCAGCCAAAGCTGATCATTTAAGATCATCTATAATACAGAGAAAACAGGGTAAGCTTAGAAGGGATTTTGCAGCTTATTCTGGAGGGACAGCCTTAAAAAAACTGTTTTGTCTATACAACAGAGTGGGCGTAGCAAAAACATTGCCAAGTTAGTTCTGCCTTGTGACACTGCAACTTCGGATGGGGGTCTGTCTGATGCTTCTCTTAATGTTGCTCTCTGCCACCAGATCCTTTTTTAGTGCACCCTCCGGGGCAAATAAAGACACTAAAGTGGTCAGCCAAAAAACAAATGAAAGACAAAGGGAGTACATGGCTCATGTTGACTCATCACACACACACGCGCACCTTACCTGAACTTGTCCATTCCGCTCGGCGCTCGCATAATAATCCATTTATAAGTGTGTCCTTCTCGCAGGCAGCCAGATCCATTTAGAAAAGCAGTCGTTGACTCGTTACTTTCTTCCCGCTCGCGCGCATTCAAAAACATACTGGCAATGCATGCACGACGTACGCGAGTGCTGAATTCCGACAGGCTGATGGAGCTGACGTCATCGCGCATGCGCGGTGACGTCAGCAACATGCAGGACAAAAAATAATTAAAAAAATACGCCAGGAAAATCGGAAATGAAGGGGTGCCACTCGGGAATCATGGCACCCCATTTTTTGACCCCAAAACTCGGCAAAAAACGGATAATTCGGGACGGTTGGGAGGTATGCTGGTGATGTCTAATCATTTGTATAAAGACATACATAGAAACAGATGCTATAGGATCTTAAAGGAGAGGGGTTTTTTTGCAGGTGATTTGATTTTGCAAGTAATTAAAATAAGTACTGGTAAGACACCAAATATATTTATTTTATTATTTATTTTACATTTGTTGACCGGGAAGGTCCGACTGGATACATGTCCATTTTCAGCAGAGGCCCGGCGAGAAAAGCTCCACATTAACAGTTGAAAAGTACATATTCAAAAAAAAAAAAAAAGATTTAATCTCCTTTGGTTGTTTACACAAAAAGAGCAAATACTATATAGTATATAAAAAAGAACTACGCTAAGTAAAAAAAAGACACAGGCTACAACATGCTTTTTCTCTTTCTAGTCTGACCATGAAAGGATAACTTATAACCAGGATAACAAAGAGGGAGGGGGGAGGAGGGGTAAAAAGAGAGAGAGGTCCTCTTGGTTTCAAAGGATATACTTGAACAAGAAGATGCTCAATGACTAAGGGAGAGTTAATCCGGACTTGCACACTGGCAGAGCCATTGTGACTTGAGATGGTGATTTAATCTTTTTTTGAATAGATTTAGGGAGGAAATGATGGTGAGACTGGGGGGGAGGGAGTTCCATTTTTTTCCAATGGCATTAACAAAGAGTGCATCACCCCCTGTATTATTGGATTTGACTGTTTGAGCTAGTAGCTTATTTGAGGAGCGTAAACTATTGAATTGTTGTAAGGTGTAATTAACTTTCTCAATGCAGGAGTTTTGTCAGGTTGTTTCAGAATTTTAAAAGCCAGAATTAGTTGGCTTTGCTGGAGAAGGTTTGGGAATTCAATCCAACCCAAGTTTTTTAGGTTGCTACAGTGATGGGTTCTATAAGGCAGCCCAGTTGCAAATCTGGCAATATGATTATAACATTATAACAGGATGATAGTTTATTAAGGTCAGATATATTAAGATTCGTGAGAATAGGGGAGGCATACAGGAGGGTAGAGAGAAGATGGGAGCGGGCAGTGGCGGTTTTTGCACACGGAGTAAGGAATGATTTTATACGATAAAGTGACCCGAGTTTCTTGTTAACAGTTTTAATAGTCTGATTGATATGTATATCAAATCTAAGTTTATTATCAATGGTAACGCCTAATAGTCTAGTATAGGAATCCGGGGAGATGATAGTTCCATTTCTGGAATGTATAGTAAAGGCTGTGGCTATATAAAATATTGTTTTAATTTATTATAGTGACCAGTGTTAAAAATCTGTGAATAGAGCAACAAGTTAAAATACATTATTATGGCCATTATTTATTTCACTTTTCTTTTACAATCCAGTATTAGAGATATACACAGAAAGGGCCTGCCTTTTGGTATGTGTCTGGGAGTTTGTGTATGAAAGCAAAAAGGCCAGTTCTGTAATCATTAATAAAATGTCATTTGTCTGGCTTGCTGGGAATGTGAGAAGTGTAGATGTATGTGTATGTCTGAGAGCAGCAAGTTCAATTATAGTGCCCTGCCCATACTTTAGTTTACTTTCACCACAATTAAGCATCAGATAAGTATATAAAAGGTGGGTATTCCTGAAGAAGGTAGGTTACATGCGAAAGCAAAGAACAACTGCATAATCACTGATAACTTGTATTTGATATGGTTTGTTTGGAACTGTATACATGTTTGAGCAATAAGTGGAGCTACATTACTGTGGCTATTATTTGTTTTTACTTTACATACAATCAGATATCAGAAATGTACAGAAAAAGTGAATAGCTTTGGTGGAAGGAGTAGTCAGTGTATGAAACCAAAGATAACCTACATAATCACAGTGAAACAATCATTGATACAGCTTATTGGGTGAATGTGCATGTGTCTGAGAGGTGCATGATGAAACTGAGTACTGTGGAAATTATTACTTACACATTCCAAGTTTAGAAATCCTCTCAGAAGATGGCTGCATTTCTCTAGAGAGGCAGGCTTTGTACAAGGAAATTATAATATTTGTCTGTATCGGTCCAAGAGCAAAAAGCTGAAATATCTCACTGAAATCATTGTTGTTCACATTTTTCACAATCCAATTAAGACATGTGCACATAAAGTGGCCAGATTATGTGTGAACACAAAGGACAGTTGCATGATCACTGTTAAATAATCATTGGTATGGCTCATAAGGTGGCAGTCTACGTGTTTGAGAGCACCAAGATAAAATGCATTATTGTGACTGTTATGCCATTCACCTTATTCATAGCTATCAAGTATATATACAGAAAGTACCTTTCACTTTGGAGGGAGGGTATGTGTGAAACCAAAGTAAAGTTACATGATCAGTGTTAAATTACCATTAATATGGCTTGCAGAGGAATCATAATGGTGTGTCTGAGAGCAACAAGATAAACATTTCTGTGTCCATTATTTCTTTCACTTTTGTTACAACCAAATATCAGTGATATGCACGCAATGTTGCATCCTTTTTAGGGAAAGGGGACCCTGGCTGCCCGTGAAATTGACTGACCACTGTTGTCAGTGTATCCGGTGTTAAACTGTTATTACAGTGGCTGGTCAGGGGTAATATGTTTTAGGAAGCATATGGAAAAGTATCACATTTATTTGCATTTATTTGTGCACAGTTTATGTGGCTTCAACACAGTCAAACGACATGTACCTTTTCCAAAGATGCACATTCCATTGCGATACTATATATGTGAACATTTTTTTTCTCATTTTTAAAAGCAGAATGGAGATGTAACCCATATTTCTGTGTGTGGATGTTGGTGGTGTAGGTTTAGTGGAACTATGTGATGAGTGTGGTGTGGTGCAAGTCTTTACCATCTCCTCTTGACTGTCAAGTTCAGTCTTGGTTGGAGAGAGCTTTACCTCCAGTTTGGCTAGATATGTGCATCTCTCACAGGTTGTGGTGTTGGGTGGTAGGAGGAGAGGGTTGTCTGTGTACATGAGGCAATTGCTACATTGCCCCAAGATGCCCAGATTCATCAGATAGGAGCGAAGACTGGGAGCTGACCCTTGGACCTGCCTGAATAAAAAAACTACTTTCCTTTAGACAAGGGAGGAAAGTGAGTATAAGAGCTGTTTTTCTATAAGCAAGTGAGGAAAGTAAGTACAAAAACTGTTTACCTCTAGGTAAAGAGGAAGGTTGAGTGATGTAGTAATTTGTAGCTTATTTAGTGCTAACAACAAGTTCTGAACAAGTGCTGAGCATGAATAAGCAAGTTCAAATGCTAAAACTAAGAATCTGTACCTGGATCTTGTAGTAGATAGGCTACCTAGTGCTTACCACTCCCACTGATAAGCTAGAAGGCTTCCCTCCAACAGAGAAAGGCTTGGGGGGGCTCAGAAGCTTACAGACAGTCTTGGTTACAGCAAATCTGTATCTGGACTAGACTAGTTACAGGAAAGGTGGGAAACAATTGCAAACACGGGCTTGTAAACCAGAAAGTTGAAAGAGATGGAAAAACTGCCAAACGGCCAATAAACTACAATTTCTGGGCTAGAAACCACTCTTGTGCTTACCACTGCAACTGATAAGCTAGAAGGCTTCCCTCCAACACAGAAAAGCTTGGGGGGCTCAGAAGCTTACAAACAGTCCTGGATACAGCAAATCTGTATCTGGACTAGACTAGTTACAGGAAAGGTGGGAAACAATTGCAAACACAGGATGAATGTGGAATGCAGCAGTTATCCAAAATATATCTCTACTGAGTTACTATTGCAGTAAAAAAATCAAAACCATATGTCTACAGAATTTTTTTCATGTGTTTTAAGTAAACAGAATAGCAGTGCCAAATTCATAGTTGGAACCACACTGAAATTCCTAAGGGAAGAGTAGTATCATTAGATGCATTTTGTAGCTGACCATCCTATTGTTAGTGAGATAAAGTCTAAAGGGGGAAATTGGTGTGTCACCTTATATACTTCAGTATCCACTGTAGGGGTTCATAGGTTTTAACTCACACAAAGTTGTATTTGTATTTTATGTAATTTCTTTTGTTGAAGGTATGTGATTTCTAATTGAACAGGGTTATACAGTCCTGGTCCCGAATATATATTTACCAAGCTCTTTTTACATCAGAAGTAAAGATCATATATATTTCTATAGGGAAGTGTTTCACTTCCGAAATTATGATTTTTTTCCTTTCCCAAATGTAGACTCATATAAATTACATTACATAAAAGTAAAGCTGTGTATGTGTCCTTATACTATGAATCACTAACCAAATGGATTTTGTAGGTCAATGTTCTAACTTGTTACTCGGATAAATATGTTATTTCTAATAGTTACAGACATGGAATCCTATATTTGGAGGTACCACCAGTAGTCCTATATAGCCATTTGGGTGCTCTATTTTATGCCACTCAGTTCAGAGTAAACTTGTACAAATGACAAACTCGGAGCATATCTAAATCATATTATCAGTGTGTTCTTATGAAAAGAGATCCAAAAATAATTTGCTTTTTTTCAAATAAATATTTTCTGCTATTTTAAATTAATTTGTTTACAACCTACTTAATCCTATTTAGGGTCGAGAAGGAGCCAGAGATTGCCCCACTATTCTTGGGTGGGGGGGGGCAGTGAAAGTAATCCTAAACAGGACACAAGCTTATCATATGATGTGCACATATACTTGGTTACACTGGCATACTGTAAACAGTTTAGAGGAAACTTATTCAGCTATATCACAGTTTTAAAATGTTGGAAGAAACTGGAGAGAGATAAGCACTGTAAGGCAACAACATTGATTGATCCTGCACCCCTCTGCTACTCATGTCATAGCAAAATACATGAGTGTTTTGATTGGGCTGACATGTTTGCACATATTTAAGATTATAATGTCTGCTTTGACCAATTACTATTTGGTTAGACAGTATATAGTTTAAGGTTGACCATCAGAGTCTTGTTCTGAACTATTCATGAGGATATCTTGACGCAGTGGAAAGAAATAATTTTCTGAAAGTAGGGTCAAATTCAGGCCAGAATGGCCTTTTGAACTTGACGAACTGCACCAGCTGAAAAGAGTAGTTGTAGCTTGTATTTATCTTCAGAGTAATAAGTATACAAGCTATCAAAAACATAAATAGATAATGTAACTTCAGACCTAGAAAGAGTATTTAGTTCTCTAGTAAAATGTTGTTTATTCTTATTGTATGCATTTTGGCATGAATTATTTTTATTCTTCAAAATTCACAATGCAGCTCTTCATTTGCCTTAGAGGTCGTGATCCCTCTTAAGGGTAGTTTATAGGTAATAACAGATACTCTGAAGATGTGAGAAAATGTCAAACCATTTCAGAGATCCAGGAAAATAATTTTGTGGTTTGATTTGCAACTTCAAGGCAAAACTCATTACTTCTCCTCCAGAAAATATTTAAGCACAAATGCCTTCATACTCTGAACCATGTAAAATCTTATATGACCTTTAGTTGTTT